>NW_009597720.1:0-49846 GCF_000690535.1 Cariama cristata | reverse complement strand
AAGAGGGTAGATTTAGACTTGACATAAGTTTTTTTTTACAAAAAAAATGTTTTACAATGTCTGCTGTGACAGAACAAGGGGTAATGGTTTTAAACTAAAAGAGGGTAGATTTAGACTTGACGTAAGTTTTTTTTTTTACAAAAAAATTTTTTTACAATGAGCGTGGTGAAGCACTGGAACAGGTTGCCCAGAGAGGTGGTGGAAGCCCCATCCCTGGAGGCATTCAAGGTCAGGCTGGATGGGGCTCTGAGCAACCTTATCTAGCTGGAGATGTCCCTGCTCACCACAGGGGGGTTGGACTAGATGACCTCTAAAAGTCCCTTCCAGCCCAAATGATTCTATGATTCTATGACTCTGGTTCAGGTGGTTTATCATTAATTTGCTCTCTTCCTTCAAAATCTTAACACTTCCCTTGCACTAAACTCTTTCACAAAATTACAGAAACATAGAACTTTGAGAAATAACAACCAAATAGAATCTGAAGGAGAGGATCTGACATTGTGCTCTGGTCTACATAACACCAAAAGTAGTTTAATGTGAAAAAAAACCCTCTACTTGAATTTCTGTTCTTAACAATGTCACTAAAAAGACTTATTAGCAGTGCTGGTTAAGTAGAGATGCCATTACCAGAAAGCTACAACCATTTCATCACTTCGTTTCAGACTAAGGACTTTTCCCTGTTGGCTTCTTTTCTTGCTGTTACCCTCTAGCACCAGCTGTCAGGCAACGTAGATTTCTAACCCCTACTGACCAGCCAAATCCTTATCTTCTCCGCCGTCCAACTGTTCTCCTTCCTGCTGTAACTCTTCATTCTGTATAATTATTCCCTAAGCATTTATCTCCTTAAAAAAAAAGATTTCCATCATCATCACCTTTTTCGTAACTAATTCTTCAATTATCTGGGGTTTGAGTGTGGAAATTAGGGTTAAGGATATTAACACACATAGCAGAAAATCTGAATATAAAAGAAGTCAGGAATTGTAATTCATTTATCAAGGGGAACTCTACCTTGATCATGCTGAAAATAAGTACAGCAGCATTTCATGGCAGTTTAAGAGCTACCTTAAAATCCGTCATAAATAACAACTCAGACACTTCATAGGAAACATAACTTTTTCAAGTATATTTGTGTACCAAAATTGAGGGCTGCTTAGGAAACATACCAGTTCAAGTGCAAAAATCTACCTCCTGACCCTTTCATCATGCTACTTACACAGAAAAGGCTACATTTAAGGATTATGACTGCAGAGTCAAGAACTTAATCTGGAAATGTCATATATAGGGTAGTCCCTGCAGCTTTAATTTCTTTCCGGCCACAGTGTTTAAATATAGTACTGTGATCCTGGTTTTAACTACAGGACCATAGATTATTTTTCTGCATTGACAGCTCTCAGGTCTAAGATTCTTGAATAAGCATAAAGATGACATGTCTGCTGGACTCCTGCTTCATTTTCTGCATTTGTTGAGTGAGGAGGCATAAATAGCTCTAGTAAGCACAGGAAACTTTTAGGATAAAGACAAAAGAAAGATGTTACAGAGAACTGAATTTATTCCTACTTCTGCCACAGAATTCCTATGCAATGCTGGTAAAACTACATAAATCCACTTTTTTAAAACAGGTGGCTAATGATCTATGCTTCCCTTCTTTGGCTCTGAGCTCTTGTTTTCTTTTCCAGTCATTGCTAGTATCTGTTTCCTGTCCTTACCTGCAACCATAAATTATGGCTTTGCAGGCTCTTTGTCCCAATTTCTTCTTCCAACTTATCCAAGACATTAAATATCTCCCCTTACTCCACTGAATAATGTAGCTTTCTTCTTCATTCCTTCCGGGTGCCAATTAGAAAGGAGTTGAGAGAGTAGTCACACAACGTAGGAGAATGAAGATCTCGGCTCTTGACACTGGTGACCTACTACACCCCAACCTGAAACAGTCGTCATGGGGAAACTCTCTATATTTCGCTCCTCTAGAGCTGGGGATAGCTTACGTACAAAACAGTACACGTTATGCTGCAGCTCTTTGGTTATGTCGCACATGCAGACCTGTTAGGGCAAGCAAGTGACCACGCATGGTCTTTAAAGACTATCTTAAGTATTAACAAATCCATAGAACTTGCAATGGATCATTAGCATTTCAGAGGCTTTTATTTTGGTCATATTTAGGTGGCTTTTAACAGGTGAAAGAAGAGATCTAAAAAAAGTCTAGCACCCTGAAAAGTGCCAAGTTCGTGTGGCAGGCACAGGAAGCACTACAGCCACCCAAGAAAGGTTGCTATTATGTTAACACTAAGGAAGCAATGCTTTTTTCCCCAGTTTCGCTTCATAAATGGCCAAACTATTTAATTGGGGTGAGAGGGAGAATGACCCAACAGCATACAATCTGCATTTCATTCCAAGCAATTACATGTTGCAGAAACAACTTGTAACTGGGAGCAGTTTTACAGAGGGTATCATCAGTCCAGTTCAGTAACAGTCATGTATTGCCAGTATTTCCTACTGGAAACTTCATATCCAAACATTACTGGCTTTGGCTATAATATCAGTATGTTGTATCAGCAGGTGATTGCTTTTGTTTGTTTTATTTTCCTTAAAAAGAGTGAAATAAAAATTCCACAAGTAGCTTAGATCAGTAGGAATAATTTCCAGAAAAATAAAACTTAACATAGCAAAGTTTTAACTTCAAAGTAAATTTTTAAAAGATTTCAACATCTCATTCATGAAGAACACACCTGTAGGCAGGTAATACCAGAAAAATAGTCATCCACTTAGGTTCAACTACAAAAGAAAGTTCAGTTCTTAAGAGTTAAAATTTTCCATACTCATAAAATAAAACAAAAAAAAAATCCATTCAAAGGCAAGTTGCATTACCAAAGCATAGATTACCATGTAATGGCCTTCACAGTGAAATTTGTCTGTACTGTGCATTCCTTCTTCCGATATGATTGGGAAAAGTGATTTATCATGTAACAAGTTTACATGCTAAGTAACAAGTGGGCAGCCAGAGAAGAAAAGACATTTTGAGAAAAAGACACATTTCCTCACTTAGATGCTCTAATGTTTCAACACTTTCACAAATCAGAGCTGCCCATTTAATTGCTTAGTTAAGAAATCTTTCATTACCTTAAAAGACAAAGTTCCAGTCATTTGTACGCACTTAATCATTCATCCATCAAAATCTGACATGACATTCAACATTGCTTCTAGGCCTCAGATAACAATTCCTCCACGAGTGACCTGTATCAAAAGGCCAAACGCTAAAAAGCTCCAGGACCATTGCAAAGAAACTGGCATCTGGCCTATACTCACTAGATTTCATGGCATTCGGGGCGTTGGAAGGTGCATTCCCCCAGCCTGTTGTCGATGCTCCTGTATCATCTACTTCACCCCACCCGGGACTGGTTTCATTTGGCTCACCCCAGGCGGACGTACCATTATCTGGAGCAGGTGGAGTGCTTTTGCTCCAGACTGCACAAAGGAGAAAGAGTTTTCATTACAGACCATTTAGACAATAAACTATTTACTGCAGTGCAGTACCACTTCATTAATCTACTGCTTCACTCTTTTCGTTGAGGACTTTAGATTCTCAATAGCGTGGGTGCAACAGAGTTGACAACCGTTGACCTGAAACTCAGAGTGGGCACTGACCCCCAGAGACGAAAAGGAACAGAACGGTATGATGAGTAATATTCTTCTCCCAAGTTAAACATGAACCCCACGTCTAATGTTGTCCTCCTATCTGGTGAACTTTTGTGACTAATTAAAAAGCACCAGACTAACTTAGGGTTTTCATATACTGAAGAAAGAATAAGGACATATTTGAAGTACATATTATAACAAAATAGTATTCTTTAAAGCGTGTTTGAGTCAGAGATGACATACAATAACATCTTAATATACTTCCAGGCTATGTAAATTTTCTTGTCTGTATTTCAAAGACAAAAAATATTTTGCTAAATATTCCTTATCATACAGCAGAGCCAAATTGAGTTAAACACTTAAATCACAGACTTGTTCAAGTGTTAACTGAGTGTTTCAGAGCAAAAAGTTTTTGACTAAAAATAAGTATATTAGAGAAACAGGGAGAAATTCTTTAACAAATGTGATATAGCCTAGAGAAAAAGAGGTTGAGGGGAGGCCTTATCGCTCTCTACAACTACCTGAAAGGGGGTTGCAGCGAGGTGGGGGTCGGTCTTCTCCCAAATAACGAGTGATAGGATGAGAGGAAACAGACTCAAGTTGTATCAGGGGAGGTTTAGATTGGATATTAGGAAGAATTTCTTCACTGAAAGGGTCATCAGGCATTGGAACAGGCTGCCCAGGGAAGTGGTGGGGTCACCATCCCTGGAGGTGTTTAGAAGACGTGTAGATGCGGTGCTCAGGGACATGGTTTAGTGGTGGGCCTGGCTGTGTTAGGTTTACAGTTGCACCCAATGATCTTAAAGGTTTTTTTCCAAGCTAAATGATTCTATGATTCAACTTTTTCTTCAGAGCTCAGACTGAATATGCAGATTTGTCAGCCAACAAACATTTTCTTTTACTCACAAGCTGACCAGTATTCAGATCACAGTTACTGAGGCACAACAAGCAGAGAACTGATCGCTTCAAATTTTAAAGGCACTTTAAATACAGAACCAAACATTCAAATAAGAAATTGGTTTTCTTTATGGAATAAAACTATTAGGAACCAGAGGATACATGAGTGTGTCTCATGCACTGGAGGCTACACGAGTATCTCTTATGCGTTAAGGTTACACTTACATATAGGAGCTTGCTGAACAAAGGAACAACACTAGTACCTGATGCTTGTGATTTGCTAGTCATTGGAGTAGGCAGGCTCTGCTCCCGTGGGGCCTGTCCTCCTTGTGAGTTCTTGTCCCACAGGTTCACATTCTTGTAGTTATAACTGCTAGGATCTCCCCACGCTGAAGTGCCATCATCAATATCCATTTTTCGACTGATTGACTGTGGAGAAGGTTCTTCCCAGCCACTAGGCTCCTCCTCTTTGGGGGCAGCTGGCTGTGGTCCACTGTTCCAGTTTGGGTTTGGAGGTCGCCCATTACTTGGGGTTTGGGGTGGTGGACCCCAGGAACCAGAAGACTCCTGCTGTTGCTGCTGGTGCTGCTGCTGCTGCTTGTTCCAGGAGTTGGGCTGTCGACCCGTCTCATTCCATGTTGAAGTTCTTTTACAATCATCCCATCCACCCTTTGAAGCAGAGCTTGTATTTGCACCATTACCCCAAGTTCCAATCTCATTTTGCCCACCTTCGCCCCAACCAGACACTGGCTTGTTTCCTGCACTTTCCCAGTTGCTGTTTTTTGTTTGGTCAACTTCCTCTCCCCAACCGTTCTTTCCAGAAGACCATCCTTGATTAGGCTGCCGTTCACCCCACCCCTGATCCTTACTAGACCTCTCATTCCAAGAGGAAGATGATTTTTCTTCTGGTCTTCCTCCTCCCCAATTAGAAGAATTGGGGTTCTTATAGTCATTCCACCCTCCAGTATTTTTGGGGTCCTTCCACTCCGTTGGGGTTGAGAGCTCACCCCATCCAGACTTGATTTGATTGCTTTGGCTGGGTACATCGCCCCAGCCCCCTGAGTTCTTTGTCTGTGTGGCAGAGCTCTCCCACCCCTCAGTTCCTTTATCAGACTTCCCCTCGGGCCGCGGCATCTCTTCAATATCCCACACGGTATCTTGCTTAATTTGAGTTTGGCCCCAGCCGGTGTTTGAAAGCACTCGGGGGTCCAAATCAGTCCTGCTCAGCAAAGTCTGCAAGACTGCCTGGCAATCAGGATGCGTAGGCCTATATGATCGGCGTCCAGAATTGTGACTGTCACTACTTCCTGCTTTGTGGTTGCTTCCAGTGCTTTGACCTCCAACCTCACTTCCCGCAGAGCTGGAAGATCTTCCCCAACAGGGAGCCTGGGAATTGCCTTGGTTTTCAGGAAGAGGGTGGCCTTTTTGATTGTCCCATGCTCCAGTGCTAGAATTTGGTTGGTTTGGACCACTCCATTCTCCAATCTTCAGTTCATCAGACCCAGACAGCTGTTTCCATTCTCCCTGAGAGACCCCAGATGTTAATTTGTTCCCTTCACCCCATTTGCTTTCGTTTGCATGCTGAGGGCCAAAGTTCCAAGACCCACCACCCGTAGACCGGTTATTGTTATCCCAAGAATCACTTCTTGACCCATTAGGTTTTTGAACAGAAGCTCCTTTCCAGGAGTCCTCTCTATCCTTTCCATTGTTCCCATGGTTTCCAGAATTGCTCTGTCCAGAGACTGTGTCAGTTCCAGAAGACCCCCTAGCTGTACCCCAAGATCCAACACTCCCAGTCTTTCTTTCTCCAGTGCTTTGTGAAGGGGTGTCAGTGCTCCTGGAAGGGTTCCCCAAGCCCATTTCAAAGGGCATTCCCTTATTCTCCATAGGGTTTGGTGAACTTAAGTTCAAGGAGTTAGTGTTTCCATTTTTTGGTCCATCAGTGTTATGAATTTGAGCCTGTTCTCTGCCAGAGACAAAGTTAACACCCGCATTTTCCATCTTTGACTGCTGTTCCCTAGAGGTCTGACCTACTGTGCTAATCTGTACATTGGAGCTACCGCTATCAGATTCCAAAGTCCCTTTCCTAGAATTGCCCTCCTGAACCAGTGCCGGCCAAGCAGACGGGTTGCTATTTGGGTTAAAGTTGCTGAAGCCAGAACCGGGACTGATTCTATCTTGTCCACTCAAGTTCCTCCAATTACCTAGTCCATTGTTACTCTCGGCAGCAGGGTTGGAAGATTGAACAGATTTAGCCTTGGGATCAGATTTCCAGGCCCCAAGATTACATTCGTTTCCAGCGCTTCCAGACTGGCACTGGCTTCCTTTTCCTTTGTTACTAGTGGTGCTTCCTGGCAGAGCGTTCTTCTCCAAGCCAGGGTTCGAGGCACTGTTGTTATCGGTGGTGTTTTCGGAAGAAGACTCAGCATCTTTGCTGGCAATACAAGGCCACTCTTCCATGTCAGACCCGTCTACAATCACCTTGTCCCAGATGTGAGTTGGGTTGGCGTTGGTGCCGCTGTTGGAGGAGGCTCCAGGACCCCAAGTGGAATTTGCATAATTTGAAGCAGCCGCACCTCCAATTGCTGAATCTAAAAAAAAAATCAAAAAACAAAAAACACACCACACCCAAAAAGGTCATTAATAATCAGTATTATTTACAAGCACTGAACATCGCATTTTTGACACGACTGATTACTGTTTCTATTAATAAGAAACCTTCCCTCAAACAGGTAACAAAGTTGTTTTGGAAGAACTTCAGGTTGGAAAACACCATTGAAAATACTGATAAAAAGCTGCTTTCAACAAACTCCCCGCAAGTGTTTTGTGGGCATTTGAATTCACCGTTGACTCACTACTTCTGCTAACAGTCTAGCTCTAAGTTCAACATAATAATTATAACCCAGTTAATGAACATTGCTGATACTGGTTGTAGACTTCTCAAACACACATTTAAAATCATACTATATATAGAACAAGAATGTGTATGTGCACATATTCATATGCATGTGTCTGTACACGCACTCAGCTGTTGGTCTGCTACTCAGCTGACTCAAAGCAACCACAATTTATTACAGATCAAAAGATAAAAGATTGAAGACAAAAAAGCATCTAATGAATATACAAAGGTGAAGAAATCTATCCTTCAGCTTCAAATTATCTTTTTCAAGTTGATTTTGTTACTAGGAATTTCTTTCAACCCTTTGCAAAACAAATAAAATTATTTCCAAAAGTTACTGTAAATTGAAAGAGTCCAAAGCTACCCAAATTACAATTTCTATGTATTAACATGCATGCTGTACTCACTATGTAATTACTCTGCCTTTGTGTCACTGCCATATTTACCCCAGAAACCACAGTTTGTGTTTTTGTGAGCAGCAAAGCTATCTCTCTGCCGCTGGATGGAGGCTGGTAACAGATGTCACTTTTCGTTCTCTCTCTCACCAGCTCTACCTACTTCAAGTGCCCCAAGTTTCATGTCTCATTTGTAACAGTTCTGATGGCAGTTAAGCCCTTTAAGTCAACTGTATTCACTAACTCAACACAAAACTGTCCACTTTTTGATGGGTTAGTTTTTTGCTGGCTTAGTACATTGTGTGGGGTAACCCGCAAGTTTAATGAGCTTTGGAGTCACTATAAGGAAATTAGCAGGATGAATGACAATGAATAGGACACAGCTCTTTCATCTGTGGTGAACCAGTATTATGTCCTATGTGGTACGACCTCACATGGACAAGATATTTGTATTCAAAAGTTTTAAAGCAGACATAAATCAACACACTGCCACAATGGATGAAGCCTATGTCAGTGCTGGCAGCATGATGTCTGCATATATGCAGACGTGCTATCATCATTAGTTTAAAACATCAGCCAAGATTCCCTTGCCATCCACATAATTACCTCTGATCCTCTAAATAATTTAAGTCCATTAGTACTTCAGTGATGTTCTCTATACAGGATTCCAGTCATTTTTCTATGTATTTTTAATACCAAGGGACCCTAAATTGCCCTCACTACAAATTCCCCGTGATGAAGACTAAACACTCTCCCTTCTACAAAGCCATTTACTGAACCCTAATATATTAGTCTTATTCAGTTATTCCACCCAACCAGTTTAACTTACATTGCAGAGCTTAAAGTTCATAGTAACACCTGCATCGGTAGTCATACTTGAATACATATTGTTACTACCAATACTGCCTCATATGACAGCTTCGATGAAAATAAGGCATAATGACCTGGAAAAAAAAAAGGATTTTTCCCCCCCCACCCACTAAGCTCCTGTGTTACATATCCAGAAATGAAGACCACAATTTCTGGTTGCTAATACTTTTAATAGAAGGTGAACAGATCAGCTTTCAGTGCCTGTCTCAGGCTTTCAGTTCATTAGCTTAATCAGTGAACATCCACTGAATGCCTTGCAGATCCATCTTCATTGAGGGCCACCGGTAAAGATCCAGACTTCACAGCAAGGTTAGAACTCTCTTGTAAGCTTGGAATACTGATGAACAAAACTTTGTCTTCATCCATTAAACCCTAGCCACCAAGATCTGAAAGACCAAGCAGCTCCTATGCACATTCTGTTCCTTTTGTTGCCTTAACCTCAAGTGCAAACTTAACAATAGCAAGGAAGTGTGACTCTACCGATATTTATATCTGGCTTTTTAGCACACTGAGTAACCTTTTTTTTCCCCCCTCAATTAAAAATCTTTCTGATTAGACTGATCACAGGAGCAGCTTAAGGAGGACAGCCAAAGGCAAGTTCAAAAGACTGCAAGGTTGCTGTCTTTTGAACTTTGCAATGATTCTGCAAAACAATGATTCAGAGGCAGTTATGCACTTTGCAAGATCTTCACGTAGGTGATTTCAACAGAGCATTTCACATTTCGTTTCTGTGAAGATATTCTAAAAGTATTAAAATTGGGATGCCCGCTAACATAGTGTACCAGGACACAACTTTCTGGACTGTTTGATAAAACCAGCCTCCCCTTCCTATATTTGACAGTGGCAACAAATTTTTGGCAATTTATGGTTTTGTCTTAAGATAATGAGTAAGGGCTCTTGGTTCTTAAGCAGATTCTTCCTTAATAACAAACATGTTGAAGATAAACAAGTTTCTGATGTGACTAAAAGGACTAATTTTAAGGATGAAAGTATGGAAGTGAAATAAGTCAGAGTATTGAAATGGAGACCTGAAATGAGGCTGCAGTTTTGCTGTGAGATGGTGGTGTTTCTTAGAGGGTATGGTAACTATTGAAAGACATTCACAATAAAGTTTCAGCTTTGTTTCCCAAAATTGTCTTGCACATCCTGGATATCATTGGTATTGGAAGAATTATATACACCACCCTCCAACCCCCGTATTGCTATGAGACAATAGTAAATTTGGTGCCATCCTTCAGGGAACTAGAATTTTGCCATCTTACAGAAGCACTTCAATTCTGGTAGAAAAAGATCCATGTAAAGAAGGATTACGTATTGACTTTTTATATTAAAGCCTCACTAACACCATCTATAGCTATCTGGTGAATATAACGATGCGAAGGGGTAGGTAAGCTGCATTACTTTCCCCTTTGGGAACCTGCTTCTGTTTTCACATGGGATGAATTAATCACAGTATCAGTGTATAAGTGCCTGACAGAATCAGGCCCAATCTGAAATCCAACTTGTAAACAGCCAGGATCTCAGATGGGATTAATGATGTGTGAGACACATAGCAACACCATACTCCCCGTAAGCACTTTGATGGAGCATCTTAAGTGACAACCCTGGCCCTTCTCTTTTCCAGCTGCTCATTCCCACTCCTCTCGCACACCTATTTAACACGCTAGCACATACAGAATCATAGAATCGTTTTGGTTGGAAAGGACCTTTGAGATCATCGAGTCCAACCATATATGTTACCACGGATACTCAGTGAGTTGAACTGGTAAATCACCCAGACTGAAATTAGCTTTAAAAAACAACCTGGGTTAATTTTAATCCAAGTCAGCTCCTCAGCCCAGTTAACTGTGTTATGGTGCAGAAATTTGGATGGGGTGGGGCAGGTCTGAAGGATCCATATCTTTCTTGGCAACACTCCTGACTTACGTCAGGATAAAGGAACTAACCATTGGCATAAAAAGTAGCCACAATCAATAAAATACAATCATATAACATCTTAGTTGCTAAAGCACCATTAAACTAAATGTAAAAGTATGAGAATCCATAAAATCAAATTTCAGTCTCAAAAAACCAAGTATTAGGTGTCAAATTAATTATATAGAACTTAAGGAGCCTTTAAAATACTTAAAACTAGCCCTCATATAGTACATCCAACAGCAAAAAAAACGCAGTTCATGAGAAACTTTGAAAACTTTCAGAATGCTTCACTACCCCAGTCTCCTTTGTCAGTCTACTACAATCACTGTGAAGGTATAATAGTGAGGACATAATGCTAGAACTTTAGATATAGTTGAAAGACTTTCGGGTGTTTTTTTTCCTCTCTTCGTATTTCAGGTGTTTTATCAAAATCAGCCATGTTTAAGAGATCCGTTTTTAAACTGATTAGCTAAAACTTTGCCATTGTAGTTTGCAATTCACTCCCCCCCTTATTAAATAGGGAACATCAAAGACAACAAGATAAATAATCTGTCAAACAGGGATTTGTGACAAAGTAATTCAAGTACTGAAACCACAAAACAAACAGAATTATCCATTTTCCTAGAATCCTTTTTAATAAAAACAGTCATCCCACCCAGCTTGCTTGATTCTGTAGTTCCAAGTCACCTCCGTTTTGCCCTCTGAACCACAGAAAACTCTGAAAAGTTTATGCTTTCCAAGACTATGGTTAAAAAAACCCATCCCATTAATCTGGCATGGTTTTTAAAGGCAAACTCAGACATAGTGGTATTGTTATTTTCTTCTTTTGACTTTCAAGCTTTTATTATTTCTTTTTTAAACACCATTATTGTTAGAACTGAAGACGACCTTGACTTCTCAGATCACCTAAGTTTTCCTTTAGAAGGCAGATGTCTTGAGTGGAATTTTGTCTGTTCTACTAGCATAACTTAAGAAGGAAATATTATAGTTACCGCAATTCCCCAAGGGTCTAAAAAATTCAGGAGCAGTCATAGTTTCCCCATGCTCATAAAACAATTAATCTTAAAATCAATTTATCTTCTGGACTTCAAAGTGAACAGACAAGCAAAACCAGGACAGTCATTACTTTTATAAAAAGGCTTATCTAAGGAGAAAAACAAGATTACTACTAAAAAAAGTCAGGCACAAAAGAACCACCTTTCTATTTCATCCAGACAAGAAACGACAGACACCTGCCATTTGCAGACCTGAGATCTACATGTCTGTTTTACCAGATCACATAAAGAAGTGACAAGACAGGAAATTCATGCCATCAAAGAAACCTAAAGAGCTATTAAGAACTACTCGACTACTCGACAACCATAAAATGCTGTTTATGTGTGCACTGTGTTTACCTTGCTGTGATCTTAAGAGCATTACAGCACCCGATTCAAACCACCCAAAACATATTTTTTAAAAAAATTAACCCTCTTTCTTGTTCCATCTAGTAGTAAAGATTACATCCATTGCCGCTAACAGCAAAAGAAAAGTCTATACGCTAAAATAGTAGGAGTAAGCTCTCCGAAAGCAATCTGAGGAGTTTTAGTATATAATGATACGCTTATGCACAACTTTAGCAATCCCTTTTCTGCTGGGCACACACACATGTTCCTTTAATATTATTATTATTATTACTTGCCTGTTGCAGTCCCACTGTCGCTCTGCAGCAGTGCTCCTGTCACTGGTTGTGCGTTGTTTGGGTTTGCTCCTGGTGCTGTTGGGGGAGGAGGCCCTGCTCCACCCCCAAGGAGCATACAGGATGGTGGAGGGGGCTGCCCACGTTTCAGTAACACTTTGTGGTCCTGCTGGCAACGGAATCGCGGCGGCACCTCCCGAGGCATGTAGCGGGCGGCGCTTGGCGGTTGTCCGTTCGGCACTGCCACCCTTTTGGCATTGTTGCCACCATTGACTGGTGGCGATGGAGAGTTGCCAATTGGGCTGGCAGCCACTGGTTGGCTTAAACTTGGTTTCGTCACTTCGGGCACTGAAAAATAGGAAGAATGGAAATCAGAAATTTTTTCACTTAAACCTGTGTTAGCAACAAGAAGTCACTGCTACTCTTTCCTTTTATAATTTCATTCTGTGCAACTTATCGAAGAACAATTTAATTAAACAAGCAGGAATAAACAGTAGGGGTAAACCTCTTGCTTCCATGTACGACTCTGTACCCCACGATGAAACTCTGTCCTCAGCAAGTCTTTTGCTCTAGGCCTCAAATTCTTGGAAACGTAAAGTTGGCAAAGAATATCACTCTGGGCAATGAGTCATTTTAAAATATGAGCAGTCAAATATAACTGGTTTCCACCTCCCACTCCGTTTCCTGACCTTCAACTGGTTTTTGGATTGTTAAGCACCACCCTTATGGGAGATCTGAAATCAGATCCCAAGTTTTCACCTGCTTACCAGGCTACACAGCCACTGCCAAAACAAACAAACAAAAAAGGGGGGGGGGGGGGGGGGGGGGACAGGACGGGACCTCCAACCCAAAAAACTTCAAACTCTCCTCTTGGATTCAGAGTTAACAAATCTGAGTTCTCTGTACTGCTCTGAAATAAGGCAGTAACGGTTGACTCTCACCCAAAAGGCAATCCCACATACAGCGTTTGTATTGGGCTCACCTAAAGTTTCCCAGCTGGTCACCGGGTGCCCCTATAAGCAAGGACAAGCTGCTTCTGAGGGCTATTAGGCATTGGAGAAGAGGAAAACCACAAACAAATCCTTGAGGAACTAACACCATTACAAAATTTTCTTAAGAGACTCTAGACTTGTGACCCCATACTCACA
Organism: Cariama cristata; assembly: GCF_000690535.1. Taxonomy (NCBI): domain Eukaryota; kingdom Metazoa; phylum Chordata; class Aves; order Cariamiformes; family Cariamidae; genus Cariama; species Cariama cristata. The sequence goes on along the minus strand of NW_009597720.1, from coordinate 36,412 downwards.
TTCTCCACTTGCTTTTTTGAAACAGCAAAAGAAATTCCTAGCCAGGCACCTAGAAGGTGTAACTGCTAAGACATTAGTCTCCAAAGGCAAGGAAAATTTAATGTATCTACTCTAGCCTTTGCTGAAGACTAATACAAGACAGGGATGTTCAGGAATCCCTCCCCAGCAAAGTGAACATAATCAGTAAAACTTTTCCTCTTACAAATACAAGGTCAAAACAAGTGAGTCTTCCTTTGGCAACATGAATGCATTATTCCCCACGTTTTATTTTCTAATTTCTCTATATAGGTTACATTGCCCAAAACAAGGTATTGTTAGCTGTAAAATCAAGTTACTAACTTAGTTCTCTTCTGTTAATAAAGGCAATTTCCCCACACAGTTTTTAGAAAACTGACACATAAATCAAGATTAAATACATTTTTAGATCAGCTAAAGAAGCTTAACTTGCAAGATGCTCACTCATCAGTCCTGCCTTATCTGTTGGACTTTTAGGTTCCTGAACTTCTCTTAAGCTTCCAAAACTAAGTAATTTTCAATCAAGTTGGTACCTCACCATAAGCAGTATTTCTCTGTCTTTCATTCCCTTTATATAGCTGGTTTCAGTTTTTGGTTACTTGTCTAAAACCTTTGCAAAACTGAAAACTAAGTATTTCAGCTAACCTATTTCATCCACAATCCTCACTCTCTCCAACTATTTCGATGCCAACAACACGGATAGCTTTAGGTTCTCCATTTTAGTCACCTGAACTTTTATTTCTTCTGAATACCCATCCTCAGTATTTCATCTTCACTTGCAATTCCCCTTTCCTTTTCCAACAGTTTTGATCAAGATTCACGTCTTGGCTCAAGTCAATAAAAAATACCCTTTAGGATCAAAGATTCTTACCTTTGGTTTTTTGATCTGTGACCTGCAAATTAAAAGCAAGAATGTAAATAGAGTTTTAAGAACCTCAAAACAAACACTGAACAGGCTGCGCTAAATCATGACCTTAATTTATTAGCACAAGAGTAATATTTGCTGTTACATCAAAATAATCAGCCGATGTACCACAAGTCTATACAGTATTCCTAGTCACATATATGAAGTTTTCAAAAAATACTGCCGCTCCTGTATACCTTTGCCTGATGCAAAAGTCCTGGCAGAAACAGTAATTACTTCACTCATCATGATTTTTAGTATTCACCCCCCTTCTTGTCCCAAACATGGGCTTCCAAAGCACAAATAAACACGTGCTACAGCCTTATAGTTCTTTCAGATTTTGGAGGTGAAGTATTTAACCGTACAGTTAAAGTGTAACAAAAACTTCCTTCTATGAGAGCATCCTTACAGCAGACTGATGGGGCTAGCAACGGAATTCCCACAGGAGTAACCACAGGTGAGAGTAGCAGTCTGTCTCTCTGCCATCTTCCTATTTCACCTTTCTCTTGGCATCTCTTCCAAGGAGAAGAAAGCCTAAACCTTACTGCATTCATTGCCACAATTACAAAAAGTACCAGCAATATCTATAAAGCACCAGACCTCAAAATCTCTTGAACGCAATAAGAAGTTGATTACTGAAGTGAGCCATCATGCTGGCCAACGTACCCAACATGTGGTTTTGCTTTACTTCTACATTCTTTCAGCATAGCAGATTTCAAGCTACGGTAGAGACAAACATACCACTGCTATATTCTCTGGAATCATGTGTATTGTAGCATGTTTTGAACCTGTCGATCATGAGTTCCACTACATAATAATGGAAAAACCCTAAAGATCATCATGTGTCAGGTTCTATGACACCTATTCTTAAAAGAAATTGCTGAACTAGTCCATAATTCTGGAAAGCACACAGTGACAGTATAGAATAATGAAAACACAAGTAAAAAGCAGTTTATTGTTTAAACCAGCCAAGCCAGAACTCCTTTGTATGGTAAAGAACAAAAACACAAACTGCACTGAATTGCTATGGCATCATTTACTTTGCAAAGATGAACACTGCAATACGCAAAGTGGAACATTCACTATATAACACGAAATCTTAACCATCCTAACTTCAAAGAATTACGTAATCCATAAGTCTCCAAGACCCTAAAAATGCACCTGTACCAGAACTGCATCTGTACTCAGTCAGACATCAGTTTTCACTTCACTTATGAAAAATCCTGTATGCGTCAAATTGCATCTTCTTCCGTAACACAGTTTAAAATTCTCTTAAGCACTTCAGTGACTCTGCTGCTCCACTACTAAAGGAAAAGGGGGAAAAAATTTTTTCCTAAATCCAATCTGGTAATGCTGATATGTCTACTATGGTCAACAGTAAACATATTCAGTAAATGAGTAACTCGTCTACCTGGAAGAACCCCATTTTATCAAATCTTTAAAGAATTCTACACCACAACCACAGTTTGCTTTAGGAACAAAACCCCACAATTACTTCTGCCTATATGGCATCTTTCTCCTAGTTAAAATGACCTATTTTTGTGATGATTTTTTTTTTTTTTTTGGTCTAGAATACAAAAGCTGAGAAGATGTCACACTGTCTCAGATTTACAGCTGTCATCTCTCTGTGGACAACCTATAAGCATCAGCAGGGCAAGAGCAGCTATAGTGAACGGGGAGGTGGAGTCAAGCTCAGCCTTCTGACAAGCTACCAAACAGCCCCTGGGACACGAACCACAGGAATTTAGCCGGTGAATTTGCTTGCATAACCTCTGTGGGAGTGATTTTTAAAATTTTTTTAAATTTCAGAAGATTCAGACAGAAACAATTGTTTCATGTTGTACAAACTCTGTCTGAAAAAGCTACCCCCAAATCCTTACTGCTTGTTTGATCAACACCACCACAGTCACTAAGAATGAAGACACACATTTATGTTCTGTCCATTCGGTTGCCTGCTTTGCTGTTCCTCAGTATCTCCAAGTATTACTGTTAAATTTGGTCTCTAGTGTTTACCCTTCCCAAGATTTTAGCAAAATATTGTAACATTCAATCATACTGAATAACTTTAGTAGGTGAGGGACCACACAGGAAAGCTGGCAAATCTCCTTTGTATTCAAAGCACCGATTCCTCAGTAAACGCTCACAGCACTGTTATCGAGATGCTTGGTACAACCCTTTCAGGTTTCTCTTGCATCATTGAATATCAGCCTGTAATTCTCAAGACACTTATCTTTATTTACCAGAGTCTGCTCCTCCTGGTTCCTATACATACTTTTTGTACTTCACCATTAAACAGCAGCAACACTGAGGCAAAAAGACACTGAAGAAACCTTATTCTGTAGCTACTGATCTTTCACAGTATTATTGGGGATGTATCAACACAGTGGCTGGATAAAGACAACAGAAATACACCAGTTTATCCACACCTAATTTAAACTCATAGACTTGAATTGGTGAAAAAGCCAGATTTTCAAATCCCGGATAAACCAAAATTTAACTGAAATTGATGCTGGCTGTTCTCAGCAGACACTACAGAATCTAACAGAGTGACATCTGATATTTCATAGGATCTGCTGTTACTGAAGCAACTGAAAAACACAAGACTACTGAAAAAGTAAAGCTTTCTGCTCTCAATTTCACATAATCATTGAGGTTGGAAGGGACAGCCTCTGGAGATCTAGGCCACAGTTCTCATCCTTGTTTCCCACCTGCCCTCAGGATTCTTCCCAACTCAAAAAAAACACCAGCAATAAACCCCATCAAAACCAGATTGCACAGGGCCATGTCCAACTCGGTTCTCAGCATCTCCAAAGATGGAGGCACCACAACCTCTCTGGGAAACCTGGTCCAGCGGTTGCCCAGCCACACACACAAAAAAGTATTTTTCCAATCAAGTGGAATTTCCTGTATTTCAATTCGTGCACAATGCCTTGTGCCTTGTCACTGGGCACCAGTGAGAAGGGGCTGCCTCCACCTTCTTTACTGCCTCCCACCAGGTATTTATATACATTGGTTGTTAAGATTCCCCTGAGCGTTCTCTTCTCCAGGCTGAACCATCCCACCTCTCTCAGCCTCTCCTCATTTGCTAGATATTCCAGTCCCTTCATCATCTCAGCGGCCTTTTGTTGGACCTGCTCCAGGATGGTTACATCTGTCTTGTACTGGGAAGCCCAGAACTAGACAGAAAGGATTTTACCAGTCAAAAAGCAAAGATAAAGCTGCAAGAGACTCAAGCTCATCTATCAAGTTAACTCCTAGAACAATCAGCAAAAATAGAGAGCTTCTAATAGACCAGGTGTTCAAACTCATTTTCTGAGCGAAAACAATTTTCAGTGACTTATCAATTCTCCACAGCTCAGACTCAAACTGATACACTTCAGCAGAAGTATTATTAGGTACAGAAAATGTAAAACCTAAGTGATACCTAGCAAAAAATAAAGGGAACCTTCAGTAGTAAAGATTTCATATAAACTTCCTTAAGGACTTAAAAAAAAAAAGTATCATCTTGGTCTAGAAAATATTTAGTGCTTTTTACTCCAAGACTTGCAAAAGCCTGGCAGCATTTCCATCCCCAAACACCTCAAAACAGCAGGAGCTGCACAGACGAAGAGAACCCATATCCAGTAATTTAAATTTAATATTTTATATCAAAAAACTTCTTTTACTTCACATAGAATCATAGAATCATTATGGTTGGAAGAGACCTCAAAGATCATCAAGTCCAACCGTGTACCTGATGCCACCATGTCTACTAAACCATGTCTTGAAGTACCACATCTAAACGTACTAAGGAGAAAAAATGTCCAAGTTAAACACTTAAGTTCCAGAAAAAAATGATGCAAAAACTAGTTTTTAATGAGGTATCACTCTAACCAATCAAGCTTTTAAGCTCAAATACAAACAATTTAACATCTTACTACTCCCCAACACTATTTATGTTCCAGCTGAATAAAAGAATTCAAATATCAAAATCTACCTTCTGAGCAGATTCCTTCTTTTTCTTATCCTCTTTCTTCCTTTTCTTGTCTTCCATTAACTGTTCTTCCCTTTCTTGCTCCTTCTCTCTGCCAAAACATGAAAAACAACGGTATGAGCACAATCAAGTTCTATAAGAACCACCACGCATACTATATTCCTCTTCCCCCCCAGAAAGGAAGTCAAGATACTGGATACCTCTTATCATCATACTTCATTTGCATTTGAGGGTTTCAGTCTAACTGAGATAAGAAAAGCACCTTCTACCTCAGTGTGGTCACAATCATGCCACTTGCTGCATAAAGCAAAATTCCTTTATTCAGATCAGGGCTCTTATGGCAGTACCGTATATAAATTAACTGCAGGTCTGATATTAGAAAATATCTTCAAGACATTTTGGCCAAAGTATCCTTTTAATTGGGTTGTGCTATTATTTAATGAACAGTCTCATAAATCTTTTCATACGGTAAAAAAAAGGGAAGTTGTAATTTAATATAAGATGGTTTGGTCTGATACAACATTTATCTTCAAAAGGGGAAGAGATTATTCTATTGCCTGTAGCTATGTCACTTGTAAGAGACTAGAAGTGTCATATCAAATCAAACCCATCATTTATTATACAAATCACTAATTTAATTTCTAGCCTATTGTACCCACCCACAGAATTTTTGTGACGAAATCTGTAATATAAATTACTTTCCAGGGAATCTATTTTTTCCATAAGAACATTCTTTCAAAAAAGGAAGAAAAATACGTGCAGTTGCTATTGTTGTCAAGCTATCATCTCGTTGCTATGTTTCCCATCAAATATGAAAGTACCAGAAAACAGTTAATCTACTGCATATGTGCTATTGGCTGAGCTGTTTCTATGGTGAATCACATTTTCGTTAACCAGTTCTCTTCATCTCCTCAGAAGTAAATTTAAGACCAAGTTTTCAGCTCACTTGGAGTAATTTCTTTTTATAGGGTAATCTTAAGACAAAGACAATTAATTAATGTAGAAAGATGATCTGACAGATAAGGGGTAGAATCAGAGAGCACAGATGTGTACTTTACAAATGGGAAACAAGAAGTATAACCCATGAACAAGATTTTATAAAAAACCAGAACACCTTTATAAATGAAACGGGAGTTTATAGTAGTACCAAACCATTTCTTATATTTACGCACAAATCAAAGCTCTTTTTTGACCACAGCTTAAAAAAAATAATCTTACAGTTGAGTTGGCTTTGCTGTCACATCACTCAGACTTCTTCTTTTGGATTTATATGCTATAGGTAATATTTTGGTTTGCATTTTTACTAGATACAGCCAAGTCAGTGTACAAAGAGACATCTACATAACTAATTAACTCCTACAAAAATATTTTGGGATGTTATGTGTTAACAGTTTCCTGATTAAGAGAGTTCTTTGAAGTCCTCAAAGAGAAAAGGTTCTATGGACAGTAACCAAATATCTCCCTGGTTTCTAACGTTAGGCTCTCCTTCTTCATGGATGGAGAAAATGAAGAGGGGCAAGAAGAGTCCTGAGGGACAACATCCTGAGGTTATTACCAAATACAATTCACACATAATGGCTTAAGTTCAGTCTGCATTTAACAAAGTTTGAAGCAAGCATTCCACATCATACAGAACAGTGCTTCATGCACTCTGTCTGGCATTGCTTAAGCCAGGTCAATTCTTGCTCTTTTCTGTTCTCTATAAAATGTCAAAGCCCACTTCCCAGCCCTAAACTCTGGCAAGGAAAAGCTCTGCAGGTTTTTCAGTTTTACTGACGCACAAGCCATGAAGGACTGGGGAAGTTAATATACTTTGCATTGTCTGTCACGGCACTGAGAAAAAAATTTTGTTTTCTTTGAGGCAGATTGTAAGCAATCTGAAAAAGCTCTCACCCTCACCTTTCAAAGTTACTATAATCTCAAATTATGTTTACTACTTTTGCACTGCCAAGCTCTGTGTGCCTTTTGGGCTGCAGTGCCAGTTACAAGTATGCTACTTCCAAAAAACTTTCTTGCGGCAGGCAAAAGTTTAAGAGTTGTCTTCAAAGAGCTGCTGAAAGAGGGTAGGATCAAAATACAAAATGACTTCCAGTAACTGCCTGGCACACAGCCTACCTTCTACTTCAAAACACCTTCCTAGTTTTGTGAGCAGAAGAGCAGGGAATGGAAAAGAATGAGAAAAAGGTCACATTCACAATCAAAGCTAAAGCTGTGGCTTACAACGACACGTAGCACTAATACTAAAAGGGACCAAGGACAGAAGAGCCATATCCTGAAAGTAAACACCTAATTATGGTCATCTGCCTTTGTGGTAAGTTCAGGACAGGGAGATTGCTACTGCTGCTGCCTTGTTTTGAGATGTATACAGACAAAAACCCGTGGTACTAAGGCTGCAGAGAAGCCCTTTGCTTTGCATGACGACCTCCCCTTCTGCTCTTTTCGTAGAGATGTGCATTTAATATTCCATTGGGCACATCATTAACAACTACAAAATAGCAATAATCCATACGTAGTAACCTAGGCTTCAATTCATGTGAGCACACACGTAAATGCTACTGAGGTAGAAGGGACCTATCTGAACACGGGCTGCATCAAATGCACAACACCATAAAGTTCCTGCCAAAGCATAACTGAAACCTCACAAAGATGTAGGAAGCATGAAGTTATACTCTCCAAATGATAAAGCAAGAATTGATCCTACAGACATACTAACAACATACCACTATGTTCAAAGTTCACTGAATTAGGTGGGGGAATAGTTTATCGCCATTTTGGGTATCACCCTTGCCATCTTCCCACTTTCACTCTTTGATGCATTTCACTAATATTTGAAGTTTTATGATCAATGGTTTCCCTTCTCAGTTGCAGGCAAGAAGCTTGTTAAACACAAACTTAACTTGCAGTGTTAAGTGTTTCGATAAATTTAACACAGACAAAGCTCTCGAGTACCTCAACGATCCGTTGAGAAGACAATGCTGCCTATTAACCTTCTCTCATTAGCCAAAAGACAATTCTTCCAGGCCCGGTCAAGGAAACCGGGGAGTCCATCACGTACATTCCAGCAACCAGCTGCTTACATTGACAAGATCAACACGAGGAGAAAATCCATCGACTCCAAACGAGTGAATTTAGAGTAATACAATAGGGTGTGGTTCCGGTTTTTGTTACTGGCACATAGCAAAAGGAACATGGACACACCACAACCCTGAAGAGGAAGCTTGCTAAAGAGCAATCAGCAGCCAGCTTTTTACTTTAGTTTTCTTCGAGAAAGCATGTGTTGATCTTAAAAATATGATCTAATTGCACTTTCATTTTTCCCACAAAATCTTAGAATCAACAACATCGAAAAGCATTTTAAAAGCGTATTACAGACTTTAATTCTGAGAATTTAACAGCATATTAACAGCTTACAAATGAAGAGAAATTATAGGTTGTAATCCAAAATTTTATAAAACCCCCAAATCAAACCAACCCAGTAGCTATGATGCAGTACACTCAATGCTTTATCTAAGTTCTTATGACAACCTCTTCCAGCTAAGACAAAAGCAATCATTTCACAGAAAAGAAGGTTTTTCAGCTAGTTAACTAGAGAAGTAACAGAGAATACTTGTGAAGTCCAAGTTACTAAAACAGATAGCCATTTTGGGGAAAAAGAGAAAAAGTACGCATTTGAGACGCATCCCCTCCCACAAAACAATTTACCAGTTTTGGAAAATGTTAATGTCCAGCAAAATCCTAATATTCATTTTTCGAGAAAACTCTATTTTAAAAAGACTTATTCTTGCAATGTATGGGCTTGAGGCACGGGTAGAGGGCAGAAGTTGTCTTCAAAGTTCTTGCTATCCCAAACTGAACTGTGAGACGAGATGACGTACTATATATTACACGCTATCTGCTGGGAACACGCTTTAATAGGTAAAGATAAAGTGCCACACGGAGTATTAGTCTACACAAAAAACCCCACAACTGTATAAAGTCACACCCTCAAACGAAAATTGCACAAAAAAAATGTAAGTAAAACGCAAGAAGTGAAAATTCCTAGAAAGTTGGGCGTGGCACTTTAGTGCGTGTTCCTTCCACAGGGCTACAGGACAACAGCGTAACAGTGTTTGGAGGTTCCTCATACGCGAGGATGCGGACTATGCACCAGTACTGTGCATCATTTCCCCCCTCTTGACTCCATGCTCTACCTTCAGTACAGTTAACTCGGCTTAGCTACACTGTAATACAGTTATTTAGCTATACTATACCACAGCACAGGAGTGACAGAAAACTTCTATATACCCGTACTCGGCACTGGTGAGGCCGCACCTCGAGTGCTGTGTTCGGTTCTGGGCCCTGCACTTCAAGAAAGACCTTGAGGTGGAGCGAGTTCGGAGAAGGGCAACGAAGGTGGTGAAGGGTCTGGAGCACAAGTCTGATGGGGAGCGGCTGAGGGAGCTGGGGGTGTTCAGTCTGGAGAAGAGGAGGCTGAGGGGAGACCTGATCGTCCTCTACAACGACCTGAAAGGAGGGGGTAGTGAGGTGGGGGTCGGTCTCTTCTCCCAGGCAACCAGTGACAGGACAAGAGGGCATGGTCTGAAATTGCGCCAGGGGAGGTTCAGGATAGAAATGAGGACAAAGGGTCATTCGGCATTGGAATGGGCTGCCCAGGGAGGTGGTGGAGTCCCCATCCCTGGGGGTGTTTAAGAAAAGCCTGGAGGTGGCACTAAGTGCCATGGTCTAGTTGACGCGGTGGTGTTAGGGCAAAGGTTGGACTCGATGATCCCAGAGGTCTCTTCCAACCAAATCGATTCTGCAATTCTGTTGCTGCATCCTGTTCTCTGCATTGTAATAAGCATAGGATGATTTACAAATCTGCTTCCAAATTGTGAGCCAGCCTCTGTATCTTCTTCCAGAATACAGGGGATTCCAAAACTACATTCGTAGGATCAGCAGCACTTCAACAGAACAAGCTTTTATCTGTAGAGCTACAAGGTCACATTAACAACTGTTGAATTTTCCCTAAAGGTTTCAGCCATAACTAGTCAGAGCTAAAGGTCATCGCTTATGTGAGATAAAGATTCACATGCATAGACCAGTCTCACTTAGAGGCAACACTTGACCTATTAACTAACTCCTTACTTACAGACAGGCCTCTAGCGATCCAAAATATCAGACCACAAATATATTTCTAATCATTTAGAAATAGACAAAAAGACTCAAAACTTGAGGGACTAAACCAGAAATTTAATCTACAGTAAGGTATCCAATTTTGGTCAAGATCTGAAGCAAGCAGAATTTCCAGTGAACTCTAACTACAAGCATCTAGCTTCTCAGCATTTCTGAAAGTTTCCTCAGTATTTTGATAGATTATACGGCCTGGATCCCACCAGAATTAGGCATCCCATTGGTGTCTCAGACACACTGCAAAACACCTTTGCAACAAGCTCAAGGCCAGGTATACTTCCAAGGCAAAAGCTCCTCTCAATCTATACAGGAACGAAGTCTCTTAGAAAAAAGTAAGCTGTCTTCGATACTGCTATTTCATTAACAGCTTGCTGCTGCCGCTGCAGAAGTAGGTTTCTTTTTTTTCCACTTTATTTCTCTTCATCAAGCTCCATCCCCGACCTTCCCTTGCTTGAGCCTTCTCTGGAACTCAGCTGACTGTATGGCAAGTAAATTCAACTCACAAAACCTCAACCGGACCGTTCCCCTCCATTCTGTAAATGGAATTTGCTTAGAGTATTATCAGATGAACACCAGAAGCAGCATGCACCAGAGGCAAGGATTCTTCTTTCAAAGAAACATGTTCAATTGGCTGCAATTGAATGAAACCGCACCTTATTGTGTTGCAACACCTCTCCACACAGCACCCCGTTAAAACTCTATAAATTGTATCACAGAAAGATCTACTGGTAAAAGTGAGTGTATTTCCTTTTGAAACAGACTCCTACATCGTTCTATGTATTAGGGAGAATGTTTCCTCTGGACTGTATTTAGTCCTTTATCCCATACTCTGCATATGTGACCCGAGCATCATCCCCTGCATTCGTGCAATTCTCTTAACTGTAACAGAGGCTTTATTGGTACAATCCTCTAGCACAAGAGTATTTATATATAAACACATTAAAAAGCATAAGCTGATTAGAACTAAGGGTCATGAGCAATGAAGAAAAAACATACTACAAACTCCCAAATGACTTCTTGCACCTTGAGGTACAAGCCCTTCTTGCAGCAGCAAAGAATACTTGCGGTCTACTGCTTCAAATGCTCAAGGTGGATGAAAGCTTTCAAATCGTATCAGGAAGCTGGACATCAGAGACTAAAAATTAAGCGAAATTAAATGCACTGCTACTAGAGTACAGAAATCTTTACTGTTTTACTTCTACTTTCATTCAACATATCCCACTTAACAGACATGTTCCATTATTTCAACAGCCTGAGAAGAGTATGGCGTGTCCAAACAGCCAAAGTGCGCTTCCACACATTTAAACAGAACATCAAACAGAAGCAAAGCGTAACACACAGCATGGGATAAATCCCAGGGTTGACAGACCCTAAAATTCCTAAAGGTAAAATTACTTCCACGAGACTAAGCCATGTAAAGAGTTATGATCTTGCTGATCAAAAGATTCAAAATGGGATTAATTCATTTTACAGAAAAAAAACCCCACCGTTAAAATGCACAACATCACAGCCACCTCTCTTGTTAAGCAATGCCTGCATGCATAAACTAGACAGACATAAGCCATACAAAAGCTGGTTAACTAGAAGACAGCCATTTAGAAAGTCAGTCCGTAAGCTGAACTGACAAAAATGGAATATGAAATTATCTTAGGCCAAATGAATTCTCATGTTCATAAGGGAAAAACCCTGATCCCTCAGAACAGCACCCCTGAAGATCCAGAGTATAAAAATTTCAAGGAGGAAAAAAAAGAAAATTACTTGTTTGCTTGAATCACAGACTGCTTGGGGCTGGAAAGGCCCTCTGGAGATCATCCAGTCCAACCCCCTGCAAAGGCGGGGGCACCTACAGCAGTTGCACAGGATCGTGTCCAGGTGGGTTTTGACTGTCTCCAGAGAAGGAGACTCCACAGCCTCTCTGGGCAGCCTGTGCCAGTGCTCTGTCACCCTCACAGTACAGAAGTTCTTCCTCATATTCAGATGGAACTTCCCAAGTTTCAGTTTGTGTCCAGTGCCCCTTAACCTGTCCCTGGGCACCACTGAAAAGACTCTGGCCCCATCCTCCTGACACCCACCCTTAAGGTATTTGTAAGCATTGATGAGATCCCCTCTCAGTCTTCTCTTCTCCAGGCTGAACAGACCCAGCTCCCTCAGCCTTTCCTCATCAGGGAGATGCTCCAGTCCCCTCATCATCTTCGTTGCCCTCCGCTGGACTCTCTCCAGTAGTTCCTGGTCTTTCTTGAACTGGAGAGCCCAGAACTGGACACAGCACTCCAGATGCGGCCTCATCAGGGCAGAGTAGAGGGGGAGGAGAACCTCCCTCAACCTGCTGGCCACACTCTTCCTCATGGACCCCAAGATACCATTGGCTGCCTTGTCCACGAGGGCACATGGCTGGCTCATGGGTGACTTGTTCTCCCCCAGGATTCCCAGGTCCTTCTCCGCCAGGTTGCTCTCCAGCAGGTCAACTCCCAGTCTTGAAACAAGACTTAAGTTTACAGCATCATTGAACAACTGCAATACTGAAGTAAGGGATAAACTACGCAGTTTAAAATCGACAAGTAGGTAAAAGGACAATTGTCCCACCCTTCTTGAATGAAAGTGAAATCAAGATATCAGAACTTAGGCCTCCAGTAGAGTACGAAACTAGAACTTTCATATTTGTAACGTGTGTGTACATAGTATAACACATGTAAGACAGTAACAAAAGCGTGTCACAGTACCCCCAGGGTAATCTGTGGATTTTATACACATATAATATACACTTTGCTATGTATTAAATGAAAATACTTTAGAAAGTGTGCTTTTAGAAGTGCTCTGTAATGCAGGTTTTTTTAAGTGGAAAGATTATTGCTCGTCAAGGAGTTACAAGTAAGCTGCTTTTTTTTTCTCTTTGGCTGAAAACCAAAAGAGTGTCACAGCAAGAAGTTTGCTTACTTTAAATAGCATATCTGGAACAACTGATATGCCTTTATCGCAGCAAAACATCAGTAATTTGAAGCTGCTGTAGAAAATAACTAACTTTAAAACATCAGCATACTGACTTCCCTAAAAGTATGCTCTTCTAAAGAAAGACTCCTTATAGACTGCTATTAGACTTGTTAATAGAGCAAGATTAATTCTTTGTGCAGTATTCTATATCTATGTGCACAATGATCTACATAATAGAAAGAAAACAACTCTGACCATAAAGGGCTGTTTATTTTACAAAACTGTACAGTCTAAGCCCTACAATACAACAACAAATGCTCACACATAAGGAGGTTTGGTCTCAACACCTCAGGAACTGGTTTGAAGGGGAGGGAGACAGTTTTAAGAGTCTCCTGTTAATAAGAAAATGTTGGATTGCATAAAAAAAAGAACAAAAATGTTTTTAATATTCCACATTTCTTGCTTGCGCTCCTTTTATAGAATTACTCTTTCCAGCTGTATCACTTCTATACATTAAAAGAATGACTTCCAGGTACGATCTAAAGTTTCCACATGTTAGCCACAGTCAATAAAAAGGAAAGTTTTTAGGAAAGGGAGAGCTATAGCCAAAGTTCTAGAATGTAAGAACTGAGTGAGTTTTCTGCCTACTTCAGTCTTCAAACGCTTCACGGCTCTTACAGATCAGTAATGATTACTTCACAGCATGCGCACTCACGCATACCACAGACACAGATAAAGTGTGTTTAAAGAATTGTGAAATGTGGGAAAAATAGCCCAAGAATGGCAAAATATTCAGTTAGAAATCTGCCTGTAATTAAGATGTCCAGTAACGTATTATATCAGAACATTAATTCAGCAAGACAGTTCTATTCAGGACTTCAAGGTTTTATGAGACAATCAAATAACCTTATTTTCCTCTAAAGACTATTCATGCATGTAGAAAGCTCCACTATCTACAACTGTTTACCAAGAAAAATATCTTTGCGATTCTGAAAGCCACAGACAATACATAGAGAAATGAATGCATAACAAACAATATGGAACAGTAAATGGGTAACGGCTACCACAATAAAATCCCAGTAAAGAACCTCTCTCTGCTACGGGTTTAGAGAGAAACTTTTTTGACAAGGGAAGAGCTGGCAATCCTCAGGAAGTACAGCTGAGATCTCTGTCTCACTACAAATGACCTATCCTGGTAGTATGTCCTCTTTCAAATCCTAATTCTTGCTAAAGCCATAATTTCAGCAGATAAGATGACGGACTACCTGGCAAAACATTTCTCTGTATCTTTCAATAAGTGAAGTCCCTTCATTTCTGCAGTTACAGGGGGAGGCATGGATGGATACTGAAGCTCTGCAGGGACGACCACTCTGAGGGAGCTGCTGCTGACTTTTCCTTTGCAGGTGAGACACTTCTTTTCACTACACCATCCAAAAAGAACATTTTACCAATTTTACTGTGCATTTAGAAATACTTCAAGGGTCCTATTTCACCACACAACACAGGGCTTGAAATGAGCAGAGGCTATCTGGGAAAAATGCCAGATGTCAGTTAAAGGATTGCTTATGAGTCTGCAAGTGCAGGATACACAAGTATTTGCCAGTATTGCTTTGTATTAAGAGATTAAGAGATGTAAACTCTACCAGTTTTCTAATCTCATATGGTCTGCATGTCAGGAAAAAAAATCCTTTCATTTGAAAACTAACAGAAGAAAAGTTACACAGAACCTTTTCCCCAAACAATCCTTTCCAGTTTGTTTTTAATTATTTTTTGTTTTTATTTTTTAAATCAATTTGTCTTTTGGAACTAACTGACATTTCCTGAGCTAGATACATATACTTTAACTGGTCTCACCATTAGAATCACAAATAATTCTGACTGAAGGGCCCTCTGGGAGTCACCTGGAGTCTGGTCTAACCCCACACTCGAGGCAGAGCCAACATCAAGCAGGTCGCTCAGGACCCAGTCACATTCCGAGTATCTCCAAGGACAGAGACACTACCACCACTGTGGAGAGTTTATTCTTTTTTTTTTCATACTACACCCACTACAGATGCCTCCCCCAATATCTGATCAGAATTTCTTTTCTGCAATTTGTGTCTGCTTGTTCTATGACTGTGCACCACCCCCAGGAAGAGTTGGTTTGTCTACACCCTCTCATTAGGCAGCTGAAGACAGCAGTAACATTACCCCCTTAGCTTTCTATTTCTAGGGCAGAAAAAACCCAGTTCTCTCTGCCTCCTCTTGTGCAGGATGTGCTCCAGAACACTAATCATCTCAGTGGCCATTCAATGTCAGTGTCTTTCTCATGGGAGAGCCAAAACTGGACACAGTATGTCAAAGGTGGACTTTTAAGTGTTGAAGAGAGAAGAACCACTTCTCTCGACCCACTGGCTATGGCCTTGCTAATACAGTCCAGCACATGGCTGGTTTCTTAATAGCAAGGATACCCCGCTGACTCACATTCGACTTTTTGTCAAGACCTTCAGGTGTTTTTCCTGCAGAGCAGTGGATGCCTAACCCACGCTATAGAGCACAGAATTATTTTGCTTCAGGTGTAGTATTTTCCACTTACATTTGCTGAATTTCAAGAAGTTTCTGTCAGACCATTTTCTCCAGTCTACCGACTTCCCCCTGCGCAGCAATCTTACCCTCCAGAGGTGTCAACCACTCAGCCCAGTTCAGGATCATCTGCAAATGTGCTGACAGTACATTCTCATCCCATTGATCCGGTCATTACTACAGATGTTGAACATTATCAGCCCCAGCATTGACTCCCATGGGGAACCACACTGCCCAGCTGCCAGTGGACTTTGCATCGCTGACCATAACCAACTCTGTATCGCCGACTCTGGCAATCCAGCTCTGGAATCTTTTTTCAAAAAAATACATTACCTCAGACTAGGATGAACAAGTATTTCCGTACTGAGCGGTCCAGTGAGCAGGGAACTAATTACAGATGTGTTTTCTGCAGAAGAACTGCAGCAGAGCCCCCTAACAGAGCTACCCTCCCTTCAGGTGTCTGTATCGGCACACCACTGCCTTTCGCAGCCCAGATCCACTCCACAAGTCAAGCTCAACGCTCTGCTGGCAGCTTTACCAATGCCTCACTGGGGCTTTGAACTGGTTACAAATTGACACAAGTGAAGTTGATGAGTATTACTGCCACCTTAATAACGTGTTCTTGTAGGTATGTGTGAGAAGTGCTAGAAAAAAACCTGGTTACCGTTAATCTTCTGACTGCAGTTAAAAAACAAACACTAACTCCTGGCTACGGTGTAAAATTAATTTTAACAAAAAGCAGCTCTGTACCTTCCTAGATTACAAACTTCTGTCTTAAATGCCAAGAATAGAATTATTTTTTAACACTAAAAAAAAAGTCCCAAGAAACTAATCTATTTGCTATGGTAACTATGCTACAGTATGCACAACAATTATGGCATTTGTTTTAATGTCAGAATGTGACATTTTAGAAAAAATACTGGAAAAAATACAATACAGTTTAATTAAATGCAACATTTTCTGCCAGAGTATCATTTGTGGCACCAGCACAGGCCATGCAGCCAGTAAGAAACCAAATTATACAGAATCTTCAACAACAGAAGTAGTTACATTTAAAACAAACTTTAACATTTCTTGGATTATGACTGACATTTTTATATTTGTGTTTCTCAGTCATAAAAAAAAAGAGACCTAAAAGCCTGATAAAGATCCAAACTATCCGGAGATACTGGACAGAATTTTAGGGAAGGTGGAAATACAGAAAACATTAGATAACACCACATTACAATGTTATTGCTGCAGTTTAACACACTTTAAAATATTAGAGGTTTTTTTAACTTTCATGGTATAGCACTTCAGGAGACATCAAGAAAAAAACTGAAATACACGAGTGATGCAGTTTCTATTTAGTGACTGTTAAATTACTGGGGAAAAAAAAAACCCACACACCAAACCAAAGCCAACTCCCCCCTCCCCAAACCCAGAGAATCATGCTGCTTAAAAGCAGCTTCTACTGAATGATGAGGTGCTTGGAATCCTACCTGCCTGAGAATATTACAAGGATACCCTCACAGCATCAGAATGGTATAATTTATACCTCATTTTATAAGCGATCTGATTGTTTACCTTCATTCAGTTTCCAAAGAAACGCTCTAAATTCACTTGCTATAAAAACCAAAACACTTCATGCAAGTTAATTAATAGCCTGACAAGCACATTACATACCTCCAGATCTGTATAATATTGTAAAATTTTCCATATACAGTGCTTCAGGGCACTGTAGTAATGAAAACAACATTTATCAAACTGTAAGTCATTATTTTAATTACACTAAATCAAAATACTAAAGCAAGAAT
Source organism: Cariama cristata (assembly GCF_000690535.1). Lineage (NCBI taxonomy): Eukaryota > Metazoa > Chordata > Aves > Cariamiformes > Cariamidae > Cariama > Cariama cristata. Next base: position 19,065 of record NW_009597720.1, on the reverse strand, counting down.
GTATTTAATTTTATCAGTGGGAAGTTAAGAACAAGGTTTTCCACACAAAGTTATTATTCATCTGTTGTAGGCCAAGCTGGAAGTACCAGCAAGTTAAACTTCTAATACATTTAAAAAAAACAACTCTTACAGCTTGCTCAGATTTTCTTGGCCAAGGTATTTAAGGTTTGTATTTTCTACTCTAGTTACTGCCTGAGGCAGTATTTATTTTTAACAGGTTAAGAAAATTCATTCAGCTACTTCCTACAAATATTCAGTTACAAAGTTTCAGGACTGTCATGATCTGTATCAGGAAGCCTAAATTAAAGGCAGAAGGAAAAGTAAGTATTTTGCAGGTCTGGGAAACACTGTATAAATCCTGCTGTCTCTTCAAACAAATCTATCTGCATATGTCCAGTATACTTAGTTGGAGTTGAGCAGGTAAATTCTTGATATTCTGTTACTACTAAGCATGCCCCATAAATTAAGGCTTATAACTAGGGCTATATGAAGATTTTTTTTTTTTTAATCATAATTGCTGTTCTTGAGGACTACAAACCATTGTTTATCCTCAGTAGCGACAAACACTGTTCCTCTTCGTCCTTATGCCAGCTGAGCTGAGAGCAGAAGCAGGACTAAAGGCAAGTAAAAAGCCCCTGGGAACAAGCTGTACGACTGGACTGCAGTAAAGCAGGACAAAGATCCAGGTGCGTTCAGTTTGAATCCACCATAACGCACACACACAAACCAGCACTTCCATTCAGCTATGCCTTACACTTCACTGGACAAGTCAGAGCCTTTCTAAAGTACTTTAAATAAGTTTTGAAGCCTCTTGTTTTGAACTGTATTTATGCATTTTGTGCAACGAGTAAAACTGAAACCCTGTATTTGCATGCATGAAGCATGGCAAATAACTTCATTTAATGCTGTTGCACCTTATATAATTAGACAAATGGTTAGCTGGCTAAGTCTGAAATACATATATACTTTTCAAGAGTTCGTCGGTATCTTGTAATTTTAATGATAGTGTATAATCATAACCTTCCTTTGTCAGATGAGGGAAAAACCACACAAGAGATTGATATGTGTGTTGTTGTGTAACAGCCAAATACTAGATGCTGTAAGAGCTGATTATCAATGTTGGCAATCACAAAGCTCTAATACAGACAGTGCTCAGCCTGAAGAAAGACACTTGTTTACCAGCTCAATACCATGGATTAGTGAGCGAGTAAGTTCTTAGAATGCAATAAAGATTATATACACTCACTTCACAAGGAAGGTGCAGTTAAACAGCATATACTGATCTTCAATGAGAAAGAGGTCCCTAACAGGGAAAATTCTGTCTGGTCTCTCACTAGGTAAGGCATGTTCAAGTTCTCATGCTGACACTAAAAACGCAACTGTTGCATCCACTACCTTCTCACCCTCTGCTACTTTTAATGATGTGTTTCCTTAAGAAATACCAGCTCTGTTTAGCAGCTCAGTGAAGTTGCAGACTTTTATTTTTTCATTTAGAATTGACTTGGGGGAGGGAAGGATGACATTTAGTAACACGTGCCACACAACACAGAGCTTTCCCAGGACACCTTACAGAACAAGAGACTGCACGACCTGCTCAAGGTTACAGAATTACTCCATTGCTCACTCTGAATTAAAAACTGGTATCCTCCTGGCTCCTCCTGCATTTTCACTATTAAAATAATACCACTACTGAACACTTGCACAGCTCCTTTCATCACAGGATGTCAAAGGTCTTTATAAATATTAATTAAGCATTGCAACAACACTAAGAAGTATGTAAAACTTAATTCTGCACATGAGTAAGCCCAAGCAAAGAACAAATAACCTATGTTCAAAGTCAGGACAAGTCAGCAGTATGGAGAATAAATGGCTGTTGCCATTAAGGAGCACTCCATTAGAAACAAGGACATAATTAATACTCCAAATGTGATGTGAATAGCCCTTGATCGCCAATACATTACTGCAAAGCCTCGGTCGTGCTCAATTGTGCAAAGATCACACTAAATTTCAGGCATTCTCAGGAAGACACTAAGTTTGGCTTCCTCCAAACACACAGAACAGTTCTCATTAGATTTTTAGTAAAGTTGTCTTGTCCGGTAACTTTCCTTAGAGGAGACAGGTATGAGTGTGATATTCTTTACTTTTACAAAATTAACCAGTATCAAAGTGAGACAATCCAAATATGAATCCAGACCCCGCAAATGAAAGTAAGCCAGTTCTTAACATTCAATCATGTACTCCAGTAATTAAGGAAACAGAAATACCAATTTCTTTTAAGAATTTAACATCCATTCTCAAAAGAAATAACCTTTTTGAGTCCAAAATGAGTCTTCTCAGCAAATTATATTGTATTCATCACTTAATCAAGTACTTCAGTGATCTTGCAACTTAATATAACATGCCCATACTTGACCTGCTACAAACATTACTCCTTTACAACTATTTACTCTTTCCAATGACCGTAACTACCACAAGACACCAATCCGTAACACTCATACTTCTAGTGTGAAAGCCAATCATGCTAAAACATAGCGAAGTATTTGCTTCTATTGCTGCCACATTAACAGACTTTAATGACAGGAGATTAATTTTTAAATTTTTTTCAAATTCCTGTTAATCTACCAAAAAGACCCCAAAGGTGACAAACGCTGAACTCCTGCAAAAATTCCCTTTTAAAATCCATTTGAGAATCTGACATTAATATGACTGCAAAAAATACTTTCGCTTTGGAGAAAGACTACTGTTTTCTACATAAGACAAAAAAAACCCAAGCTGCACTAGAAACATCTCCAGATTCACTTCACAGTGAACCTGGTGTTAGAAAAGGAAACTTTGTTGTTACAATGTCAATAAAGAAATTAAATGAAAAATTGTGTAATTCATATTTCAGCCTAGCAGCTTTTTGAGGTTTTGTGAGGTCGGTTGTTATTTTGTTTTGTTTTGAAAACAGCTCAGGCACAAGTTTTACTTCCCACCAAATAACAAGATTCAGTGAAGGCTGACACAGAGTTGGTCGAATGAAAAACAGGTTTTTGGTTTGTGTGTTAAGTTACAAAGTATGTTTTTCTTCTGAATAGGGAACAAATGCCTGGATATAGTTTGTTTGGTTTTTACCCTTTCAAAAGGACTTAATCTGGCAGTAGAAACTTACTCTCTGGGCAATGAAGGTGTGTATCACTATTATAATTTTATCTCAAGTTCACTTACAGCACAAAACCAGAGAATAATTCAATATTACATTTGATATACAGCTTTCATCACATGAAGTAATTTTTCTTCCCTCTTGCATGGGACAACAGCTAGTTAACACAGTTCATGTTATCAGTCAAACATTACGCCTTCAACAGAGGACTGATGAGATTTAACAGCTACACTTCAATAAATGGTGTCCCACCCCCAGTAATTGTTTGGAAATCAACAGCCCAAAACTTGCTGAGTTTTCCTGGGTTAAACCAGTCACCCGACCTTCAACAAAAAGGTCTCGAAGATCCTCACCAACTCATTGCCACTGAGTAGTATGGCCAAGTTCAAGATCAAATACTGCTGAGATGTGTCCAAACCTACTTGGAACCAAAGAGAGCGCAACCTTTTGGTCTGCAGCCACAGCAGCTTTATGTGAACAGTGGTAGCAGCGTACGCTCTCCAGACAAACACATCTACTACAGACATAACCATTAGGCAAGTAACTCTCCAGGTCTGGAAAAGCACAGATATGTGATCCTTTTGTTATAATACAGTATTTCCAAGTTTATGCTTTGGTTCTAATGATCAAAAACATTTTTCAGTGCACTTCTCAATAGAGTTTTATTATATATACAAAGCTGCTGATCCCTAGCTTTTATCTAGCATTATGTATAATGGATATCCCATGCAAAACGTGTAATTGTGTCGCAGCATTTTCTCACACTTTTAAGAGACACTCCATAAGTCATGAAGGACCACAGGCATATGAAGGAAGGAATTAGATACAGATCACGGTTGTACTTAAGGTCATCAAGATTCCACTGTAGATGACAATGAAGTCAGGACTTGCCATGCCAGCACTACAGAGATACAGTAAATACTGCATCACTAAACCACCCTATTTTATAAGGCTACTATTCAATATTTGTTGCTTACAGGGTAATTACAAATGATGAAAAACTAAAATCTGGTGAAACAGCAGTGCTAAATTTTAAGCCAGGTGTTTCATAACAAAAAAGCTTACATAATTACACACTTAAAGTGGTAAATGTAAAAGACTGTCCTGTCACACATCAACTTTGGCATGCATTTGAAGATCTACTCTTTACAATACACAAACTAACATAAACTTCCTCCCTCCCTACTTTCACAGTAAGATTTAAACACTGATAAAAGTTACTTTGATAAATGAAATCAGCTGTCTCCTTTAAACGGCTTTTAGAATCAGATGCACACCACCATTCATACGATGCAGTGGTATTTGTAAGATGTATAGATGACAATGAAGTGAGCAATTTTGTTAATAGACCATGTCCTCTTCTGTGGCTTACACCTGCTGTTAAGGCAGACAGGCAGGGATCAGGTCTCATTAAAGCCTCAATGAGGATGAAAGACTGCACACCCTGCCCAAGAAATGAGGTAAATCACAAGTGCATTAAGTCCTCTCCTTGCTGCATTGCTACAGACATTCTGAAGGCCAAAATATGAGACTTACAGTCATAAAATGTAAGCGAATAAACGAAAGGTGTGGGTTTTACTATGGAATTTGATACGCTCTCAATCAATAAAGAAAACTGAACTCTCTTCTAGGGTAGTTTGCTCAAAACAAAGAGATATGCTAGACTTCATATCTACTTTTAAAGCAGCAAAACCTCAGGGGCACTGAAAAATGACTGTGTTTGACTCTTAGGGAACCTTAAAACATGTTAAGTACATAGATTCTTTGCAGAGCCTGGTACGGAAGCGTTTGTTTGCCAGATGTGTGCTTCTCGTCCTTCTTACGGCAACCAGCTGACCATCCTTTTCATTACTCATCTTCCATTCAGAAGTGAGAGATTGATAAATTATTATTCAAAACATCACAACTCAGTACTTCATGTCATGACTCGTGACTAATTAAGATGTAAGCTGAAATTATTCATTGGCACACAGAATGAAAACTAGAGAATTGTAAAGAAACTGTGCGTAGGAAACAGGAAAAACGAAACCACCACCACAGTACAAGTGCAAGACATGACTTGTTTTGAAATACAAGAAACTAGTAATCCTTCCTCATGAAGTTACTTAAGCAGCCAAAAAATTCAAAGCCTCTCCAAACTTGTCTCCTCATATAATCACATGAGTTTTGAGGATATAAAGACGACGTGATCATTTTGATCTGTCATTCCAAGATTACCTGAGATCTCAAAATGGCAGAAAGAACCAAATACCCTCACCAAGGCATGCAGCGTCTACAAACACCACTTGCACTCTTCATCACTTAGAACATTCTTTTTGCCTATCTGCAAGCATGAATTCTTCATTCACATGGAATGCTGACCGCTGTCCTGAATTAACTGTATCATACAAACGTTCTCTGGAATCTAGGGGTTTGCTATTTGCCCAAGATACTGTCAAAAACAGTGGGGGGAAGACACGGACAACTAACTCGTAACAGTAAAAGTTGCATTGTTATACACTTCCATAAATTTCAAAGACTTAAAATTGCTGCTGTATTTTTGAAGAACAATTATGTGCAGAATGCTTGATTTAACGTTAGCGTGCACCTTTCTTTCCTCGTGAAGAACAAATTCTTAAACAATAATTCTAAAGGTCAACATTAAATTTCTAAGCATATTATATCACAGGTCATTTTAGGAATCTCCTAGGAAAACATGTACAACATACTTCAGAAAGCTAAAGTTCCCACATACAGCAAAGAAAAAACCTCACCTCCTTTTTTTATGTTTACAAGCGCAATGTATTGGCACATAATGCTTGTACAGAAGTGTAAAAGCACCTCACTATTTGAAAGTTTGTGGCACCTCAAACCCTTTAATTTCCAATTTTTCCTCCCATTTTTAATTACTTGCTTCCATTAACTGGTATGATACAGAAAAGCAAGAATTTCTAAGTAAACATCTCAATACTTCTTTTTGTTTGGTTTTTGGTTTTGTTTGTTTGGGTGAGGTTTTTGTCAGGGTTTTTTGGGGGATAGGGTTGGTGTCGTTTGGTTTTTATTATTTTTAACTTGGTTTTTGGCAAGCTACGTTTAGAAAGATAGAGACAGCTGTCAGTTCTCTATAGGAAGCATTATCAGGAAGGATATTAGAAGTTCAGTCAAGAGCTTTGTAAGGTCACAGAAAACTGCAACTGCCTAATGATAAGCACATTTTTAAGGAGACCACTCCGAGGATAAATTAGGTTCACACTAGTCATACTACTGTTTATTCACATGTTTTTGCTAAAAGTAAGAACTAAAGCAGAAAGTTACTGGAATCCACGGAGCAACAGCACCACAAGTAGCGGCCACTGCATTACAGTAAGTACTGTCACCCTAAATCGCACGCCTTCCTGATTTCAATGGGAAAACACAAGCCTTTGCTATACACAGTGCTGCATCTTCCCTGCAATCTGCGCAGATGACCCAAGATATCCATATAGTGGTAACTTAGAAAAATGCAGAAATGTCTCCTCTTCATTCCAAAAGGAATGGAAAAGTGTGGAAAATAGCATTTTGCAGGCCATACAATCATACCTGTTTAACTAGCCACAATAGTTACGAGGTAGAAACAAAAGAAGCTCTAGGAAACAGTCCATTAATAGGCAGAGATGATTGCCACCTCTCACGTTCAACAATCCAATAAGCTATTTTGGATTCACCCATTTTTATAGTCTTGATATTGTGCACCATTCCCTAGCTGTGTTTTAAAAGTTCACTTTATTTCATGCCTTCTGGAAATAAAGCATAGATTAAACCACCTAGTCTAGACATGAAACTCTTACTAATTGCTACATAAACAATCATTTCCTTATTTCTTAAACAAAGACATTAGAAAGTTTAAGTGAAAAGTGTTCACTGTATCCTCAGGCATTTGTCTAAACTAAGGATAGCCTCCCACCAGGGAAAGAATTTCTTTTAACTATGATGTTATTTCTGTGGATTTGGTGGGTGCCCAGTCTCAGCAGTCACTCATCCGAGAGCTTTTCCTATTCGGATTGAGTGCAGAAGACAAGATTCTTGAAATCTTGATTGAGGGTTATCATTCCTTGTCTCCTTCCAGGAATGATAATTTACAGCTTAAGCAATGAATTTTACTTGCTGCATATGTCATTCACAGATACAGTATCAGATCAATTTCTAACTTTAACCTCATTTAAATATCTCTTGCTTTTTCATACAATAGCTTAAGATAACTTAGAAATTTAAAAAAATAGCAAATAATCAATCTGAGGACTGGGTATACATCTCGTTTGAAAAATCTGCTGTCCATTCACATGCAAGAAGGAAATATTTTTAAATTAACTACACATTACTATCAAAGAAGAAATTTCTCTCATAAACGAAGTCAGCTCTATAATATCTATATTCCAGAAAGCTTACAATCCTTCACAACATGGCAATTCACATCAGAAAGCTGCTTCAACATAGAAAAATTCTAAGATGACAGGAACTTGCAAGCCACATACAACATGGCTATGGTTAATATTGTGCACCACTCTTCTTCTGCTACGGAAGAGTGAAATAAATTGTAAAGCAAGAGGTAATCCAGAAAAGAATCTAAAGATGAGGAAACCACTGAACTGCCACCTAAGAGATTACAAGAGAGGACCACCACAATGGTACACAGAAAATAAAAATGTTAAGTCACAAGGGAAGAACTAAGGTGGAAATTATAGCAAGATAAGTGAAATTTGCCATTTAACACGTTCCTAAAGTTCCAAAACTAAGCTCATTTGTTAAATTCTCAACTCAAGTAGCATTTGCTACTTCTAGGTAATTTTTGCCTCGTTGCATTATGTAAGATTAACAGCTTATTTTTAATGAAAACCACTCATTTCTCATGTTCAGCAATGATGGCGTAAGACACAAAGAAATGCATAAAACTTAGAGACTATAATTTTCAAAGAGTAACAGACATTTTTTACTTCTGAGTAGTTAAAAATATGCACTCTTTTTCAACACCAGTCCTAAAAGAGAAAAAGCTACATCTAAAGCATTCAGCATATAGATTCACTAAATTCTGCATGTTTCCAGCAACAAAAATAATTTTTACCTCTGCTGACAGTAGATCTGAAGACCCCTCCTACCTTTAGTTAACAGCTATCTCTTCCTATCTACCATCGATGAATTTCGTAAAAGTGTGGAACAGTTTTTTTTACACATTATGCAAAACCAGTGGATGACATGTGACAGCAATGCAATAGATTCACTGTTTCACAAAAAACTGCACTTCTAACCTATTTAGCCAAACTGTCTCTCTATCCTCTTTAAGAAAGGTGGCTCTGCATGAAGACAGGTCAACTCTTTGCTGCTATATAAAGTTGAAGGTTAAAATGCGTAAGCTGATGTGGGAGACTATTTTTTTTAAGCCCTTTAAACACTAGAACCTCAAATCTAATTTGTCAGCTTATTGATGCTTCCATGCATACTGCCAGTGCAAAGCATCTATCTTTCTATGAAGTCACTGTATTGAAAAAACGGTCAATGCTACCTAGCAAAAAGGCTAGCATGACCTCATACTAAAAGCGATACAGAACTCTATCACTCACATAAGCATTTAAAATTCCAAAGTCCAGGTGAAAGACCAGACCTTTAGCTTTAATCAAATCCATCTGCTATGCTGGAAGCGCCAGCTGGACTTACGGTAGTTAGTAACTATAATTTACATGTGGTTGACTTAAATGGGGAAGTGTATCAAGCAAGAGTCATCAACTTTTTCCTACGCTCTTTCTAAAGAGTATTAAAATTAAAAAACCACATTAGGTACCACCAGAAACAACATCCTTAGCTAAACCTGCCATTGATAAGCTTGTTCTTAACTAACATGTTTTAAAGAGAGGAAGGACAACTTTGTCCTGCCATTGAAGCCATCTCTACCAACTTAAATGAGGGGACAACACAGCTCAGAATGAAACACGCTCAGCTGGGTCTCCCACTCCCCATCACCAAGAATCCAGTCCGTAACACTGTTTCAGGTGGTGACTGGACAGCAACTCCTCTAAACTCAGCCACTCATCACTATAGGGGCACAGTGTTTCTGGAAGATCTGCTGGGAAGAACTATATAATTTAATCACAACATATTACCAGCCGTAATAGGCGAATAAAGCAAGAACTGCCGCAACAACATCCATCTCTAAAGTGGCCCAGGCTCGTGCAACAAACTTGACAAACATCCAGTTTAAAGGTCTTCTGAAGCCACAACCAAAGGGAATTGGGACTTGGAAACACTCAAACAGCTGAAACTGAAAGGGAAACTTGACAAGCATTTTCCATCTGACTTGGTTAGCAGGGTGCATAAAAAAGGAAAGCAAGTTAAAAAAAAAAAACCAACACACACATAAAACCACAACTGTAGACCACTGTAATGCTCAAATTAATTATTCTGATTTTCGCTAACTACCAGTGAAAATTTTAGATGCAGCCTCAAAGCACACACCTCTCGGTAAGAATTCTTTCCGAACAGGGAGATACAGTCACACTGCACGCACCAGGAGACACTGGGGCACTGTTGCAGAGTGGGGGAGACGAGAGAAAGGAGGGCTCGAGTGCTTCAGCCCCTCAGAAATTAAATATTTTATTGTTAAGCTTTCAATACTTTGATTTCTTTTTGGAACTGTTTAACATTTCTGTTATTTTCAACAGACAAAATGAAAATTACTTCCTGGTAAAACAGTGAGGTGTTTTTTGTTTGCTTGTTTTGAGTTTTTTAGTTTGTTTCCTCCAGCTAGGATCCATGTTAATAATTTAGGAAAACATCCTTACTATGTGTTTGCATAGAGCCTCAGTTAGCAAGAAACGTTACACAGATAAAGTAAATGTACCTGAGGAAACAAACATCTAAACTCTACTTTGCTGCTAGAGCTTGGAACTAACAACATTTTGCCTGGAAAATAAAGTTCCTTTTACTGTGAAAACAGATTTACTAATCCCTGCCAAGATTTTTAACAGTACAGAAAAATAGCTCATAATGGCGTTCGTTCTATAATAATATTTTAGATCAAAACCTTCTCCCTAAAGGGAACTCCTCAAATAACCAAACCTGTCCATACATTCAGTAAAAGCTACTCAAAGTGAATTTTTTACTTCAGGAGGGAAGAAAACACCAGTCAGCAAACCTGCAGCAGGTTTTCTCTTCTTTCATACTGCATTGAAGGCTAACAATGTTTGAAGCCTCATCAAAAACTCTGCAAGTGTTAAATATAGAACGTGAATTTCAGTTTAATAAACAGTTAATTCAGGAAGACTGCCTCTGAACTAGGTTTTCACTTCTACTTCAAAACATCAAAGAAAATCATGTACTTTTCAGGGAATTATTTTTTTTTAATAATGTTAATATTTCTCAAGGTAGTACACAGAGCAGCTTTCAAGCCCTGAATTCCTCCACCCTCAGCAAAAGCCCTTAGTCTGACCTCAAGACACTGATCTGTAAAGATTTATGACCCAGCTACATTAACCATACTCCTCCGCAAGTGAAAATCCACAACTGCCAAATGCAAGTTCTAACACGGAACAGAACTTAGAGCATTTGAAATTTTGAGAAAGGTAAAATACACAATTCCATCTTTTTACCCACATTATAATTTTAGTTAAATCAGCATTGTTCCCATAAGGTCATAAAGGAAAAAGAAAGCACCATTCTCTTCACAATTCAATACAGCTGTGTACAACTGGCTTCAGCCCCAGGCCACAAGCCAGGAACTTCTGAGTTCAAGTCTGGCTCTGCCACTGAGTTTCTGTGTGGCCTTCAGAGAGCCTCTAAATTTCTCTGCTGCTCCTCTTCAATCTGCACACTTACCTTAGGGAATGGCACTTGCTTTGTTTGTGCAGGCTTTTCCCCAAACAAAAAACTTGAATTAACTTTGGGAGAAATTTTTACTATGGCTTTAATGCCTAAGGCCCACCAAGAAGTCTCCACGTGTCAAGTGATGCCTGGTAGTTTTGAACTGTATTAACTGCCAACACGCCCATATTACATATATGCATATACATACATATATGAAACAGATAAATATCAAAGATGTTGTCAGTTGGAAAATAGATAATTATTTCAAAGTTTGTTAAAAACCAGGATGAAAAAATGAAATCAAGTTATCTGCTGTAACTAAACTTACAATGCAGAACCACCGACAACCTTGTTCTTATTAACCCACTGAGCCAGTGATGAAGTCTGTTTTTAGCAGCTTAACATTAAATGCACAGGGCACACAATGCTCAAGCTAAAATGATTACAACTACTAACATTTTAGAATATCACTTTAACAACAGAAAAATGAGCTAGGAATGTGAAGGGGGAAAAGGATTTAAGCTTAACCAAGTTACCTAGCACTAACAGAAATATCATTTAGAAGATAAGTTTTCTTAAGAAAAAGATCAAGGGAAGTTACGTAAACTTAAGCTGACCATATACTTGCAGGTCTACTGCAGCAGAGTTTCACTTCACATTATCTAGACTGAAGCAGAATGTAATAGAGAGTGACACTAGCTAACCTCAGCTCTTCCTGAACTCCAGTGATCCAGTCACGCAAACACAGCTCATCACCTTTAAAACAGTATACGCTGCCTTAAACCCACCTCAGGAAAAAACTTTGTCCCTGGAACCTCATCAAGACAGGCTTACTCTCCAAAAATTAACCTGTTCAGTTATTCACGGCCTAACCACAGACAGCTAGCTTAAAGAAGCAAGCAACTACAGCTTTACAGTACGTTAAGCTGTCAATGTAAATCCTAGACTCACAAAGTTTAGCCTCCACCTGCTTTCTCCTTTTTCATCTTGTTTTACCTTAAATCTGGTAAGAACACACTTCCTACAGTTTTTCTGGACCAGGATATAGAATTTATTTGTAGAAAGCGGTAAATGTAAAGCAAAACCACCTCCCAATTAACAACACAGCAGAGTAAATGAATTTAGAATATGTTATTTTGTGATAAAAGCAGTCACTCAAGGACTTCACCAGAAACAGTCATTCCAGAATAGCTACCATGCAAAGATGAGGCGGTTAAATGCAAATTCAGATAGCTTTTGCAAAAGGAGGACTAAACTGGTTAAAGCTGCTGAAAAATTACCTGCACTTAAGACTTATGATTCTCTCATCCCAGGTCATTTACTAAAACTTTCCACTGTTAATTCAGTGCTTTTCAAAACAGATTTGCTGACTAAACCCTAGAAAGTTAAAGAAATGCTATCATGAAGAAGTACATCTAAACAACTTATTAGGAAGAGTAAATATTCACCCAGATGAGAGTTTTGGGTTTAGTTTCCAACATCATACTACCATCAGCGTGTTTCCATCAGATGAAGCAGTCATGACTACTACAGCAAGGCCAGTATAGTGGTTAGCAAACATTCCTGCCAGCATGATCTAGATCTGCTCTGAATAGGATTACAGAACACAGGTAAAGACAAAATAAAAAAAAACCCTAATGCCTTGCCCATTTTCTCTCTCAGCATTGTTTGGTCTGGTTGAGATGTATCAAACAGATAATCTGAACATTACCTGCAAAGGAACAGAAAATTTGTTCGATTAACACAAGGCTATGTAATTTAAAATTCCCATTAATATAGCTATAACTGATTTCTGTAGCATCAGCTGGAACCTTCTTTTACACTAGGTCCAAAAAAGCTTTCGGGGTTTTACTTCAGGTTAACCAAGTATTTTTACAGGCAATTTGAACCTGGTCAACATTTAGACTCCAACCAGTGCACACGAACTTGTAATGACATTCACAAAGAAAAACAGAGCTATGTATAGAATGACATATGTATAACCCAAATAGGATATCCTCTATTTCCCTGTGCTGTATTTTTTAACCAGTTTTTTTTTTTTAATGATTTTTTTAAAGTATTTACCATAGAAGCTCCCATAGAAGAATAAAATAGAGGGGTAATAACACTAATAGTACCCAAGTAAAGCCTAACAGAACAGGAAAGGCTTATTTATATAGTCTTAACTAGAATATAGAAGACGACTTTTAAAAAAATTCACACGGGGATCAAGCTATCTAATTACTATTTTCTGTTTCACAGGACAACTAGTTTTTGATGCACATGTGAATAAGCTAGGAAAGGATATTAGCTAACTTTTGGTTCCTTCTGCCTTCCTCTACCCCGCATATAGAAAGTATCCATTTTCACTTCTATTGTCCTCAAACTTTCTCCAGTAAGAGGCGAAATAACCTGGAAAAAATCCAGCAAGAGTTACCAGACTTGAATCTCCCAGCACTAAAATACCAAAATTCACTTGTGTGTTGTGATCAAATCATGCTCCCTATGAATTGTTCAGCAAAAGGCTCACCATAACCACGCGGTATATTTAGCTGACAAAGTGACGTATCAGAATATATCAGTCTCACTCTAGGTGACGAAGTTCTCAGCAGTATTCACCCTCTTGCCAAAGAAAGCTGTTTTGTAGACAAGTATATCTAGAGTATCAACACAGAATTAGAACCATGTGTTTTAAATCAGACCCTGAATCTAGCATGATTGCTTAACTGAAATTATATACAATTAAAAATATAAATGCTAATATAGCAGCTGCAACAAGAACACGAATGCTGCTAACACTAAGTTGCAACGTCTTCTACTACAAACAGTAAAATTCAAACCAGGGAAAAAAAAGTGGAAGAAACACGGAAGACTTATTTTAAGGAAGGTTTAAGTGACACGAGACACTGCATCCCGGAGAACTGGATGGCTCAGGCATAACCAAGTTCACAAATGTAGACTGAACCACGATGACAACACATCTGTGTGTATTTGCCACAGAGCACAAGTAAAATGGGACAATTGAGCTCAACTCTAATTAATGGTTAAGTGGCATTAACAGAACATGTATTTAACTTTTCCTGTTTTCATATAGGTCAGCAAGCCCAAAAAGCTACAAAGGCTATGGTGCATACATGCTCAAAAAAGATAAAATTCCAGCATTCTCACCGCAGCTGAAGTTTTGCATGTTCTCACGTACACAGAGGCCGTGCCCAACAGCCACTATGAAATGACAGATGGACAGTAGCTTACGATTGTGCTGTTTAACAAATGCTGTGCTTAAAAAAGGAAAAAAACCCTCTGAGAATACTAGAAGTAGTTTTTCCATTGTTTTATTTTTCTAAAAAATATTTCTTTGCTGATTCAGAAATTAAGACAATGTTCTGCTCAAGTTCAAATCAGTTATTGGGTTCAGCTCTTATACCCATATCTGTACTTTAGGAAGCCCTAACTCTCTATCTGCTAAGAACACTGGGAAAGATGAGTACTCTCCCCTTATTTCAAAATTTAAGCATGCAAGGTGGGGTTTTGTGTACTCTTAAAGAATTAAAAGAATGGCCACCTTAAAAATATTCCTCCCTTTCTGCTTTTTAATTGCTGAACTAACTATCCTGTTCAAAGCACCTTCAACTGTGATGGAGCTCAGCTTCAAAATAATGCTCTTCCAACACCAATGGAACAGCTGCTTATTCATTCACAGAGAATGTATGCATCTATAAAAATAAACAGAAAAAAGCTGAAGTGTTTTCTTTGCTAGACTACCTCCCTCTATTATGTTTCGTGGCTCTCATTTGAGCTACCTCAAAATTTGTTGACCTCCCCTACTGTTCAAAACGCTCTGAAGTTAAGGCCTCACAAGCACCATCCTGAAGAGAGCAGCACTCCACTGCCGGTGTGAAATGCACCACAGTTGTATCTTGATGCTTTGTCTTGCTTTTGTTGTTGTAGTAAATTCCAAGACTACATTTCACTTCTGAAAGTCTCAATTTAACATAAACTTATACAAGCATTCACTTAATTCAGTTCAGACACAAATTGTAGCACTGAAAGCAACAGTACTCTGCTCTCATGCTTACTACCTGTGGTTTTTAACAAGACTCCTCTCAGCAGTTTTTCTCCAGGTGTATTATCACACATTAGTTTGATTTGTTCTGTTCTGCCTTTAAAGATCACCTTGTGTTTTATTAATGTATCTTCTCTTAGGTACCTGAAAAAACTCCAGGGTTCGTATCTTGGTCTATGTTTTCTCACATGACTAAACAGGCTAATTACAGGTAGTCCTGGAACTACAATATTTTGAAAGAGGATCAGGGTTTGTCTTTCAGCTTGCACCTACTATAATATCCAAATATCACACCAACCAGTTCTTAAGACATGACTTTCCAGAAATGATTATAAATACGTAATTCTAGCAGCACCAGAGCATTTCAGCCCTGAACTACAATGCCAATATACTGTATACAGACAGGAAAATAGCCTTTAAAATGACAACATCCATAAAGCCTTAGGAACTCCCCTCAGAAGTGTATTGATGTCACTACGTATAAAAAAATACCAGAGTTTGCATATATTCATGCTGCTCCCCAAATACATGCTCCGTCTCTACAAAAAAAGGAAAAGAAACTGTTGTCATCTTTGGTTGGAAGTCTAGGTACAAAAGAAAAAAATAATCTAAGCACTGAAAAGTGCTAAATGTACAGCTCTGGAGCTGGAATTCACCACAAATACAGAAAGGCACCATATCTCTTGTACCCTTCAAAGCAATTATGGCACCATCGCTAAAACAAAATAGAAATATTTTTAATATGTAGTATTTTTTTTTCTCCATGATGCCTCCACTAGTGCCCTCAACACTGAAACCGCCAAAAAGTGTTATCTTGACACCCAACTTTAGGTATCATTTGACCAACATTTGAAATATGACAAATGTAATCACACCAACTAAATGCCAGTCTTACATTAACAACCGAAGTTGCTGCTTCTTGAAATAAATACTGAACTTCTCCTGCTTTGAGAAGCAATAAATCTCTGTATTCACCTAATATGAATTTTACATCTATTTATCAAATTAATTCTGCAGCAGTCATTATAGCTAAATATTTAAAGTTTAGCCATTTAAAATCTAACCAGCTTCCTCAGCAGCATTCTTCTAAGTGAAAAGACATCTTTTGCCCTGACATTACACACCACCCTTTACAAGACTTCCAGGAAGGTTACAAAGCTAGAACCCAAATACCCATACCTGATCCCCTTGATGGGAAAGGAAGTGTAGCTTTTTAGAGCTAAACATCCTATGTATCTTATTTTCCTGCCTCAAATCTTGAGCTGTTTAAATAGGAAGCCAATACTTAACAAGCTGAAATAGCCCTTAAAAAGGAGGTAGGTTGTTTCTTAATCAATTAAAGCAAAAAGCACCCTTGAACTTTTCACTTATAAGACAACTGCCAGCTGAAGAGAACACCAAATGCGCAAATTCCAACAAATATTGTTCAAAATGGACTGGAAATTAAACTTCTCACCTTCCATCCTGGTCACCAAAAGGCAAGTAGATCCATAATGACCACAATTAAAGAATTCCGCTTCAAGATGCAAGCAACAATAAGTTTTTTCAGGGGTACTAGGAAAGGTAGGGATAAAAATTCTCTTCCAGCAATACGCTAATTCTATAGATTTTTCTTCATTTGTAGATTTAGATGCTTTTCCCTCTACTCAGCCATCTATCAGTAAGTAAGAGACAAAAGTCTCAAAAGGGTAAGTTTAGCTGAAACCAGCCAGCAAAGACTGTATGATCTTAGGAAGTTGTTGTTTTTTTTTTTCCTTCCCAGCAGGCTAAAAAAAAAAGCCGCTGAAAGCAAGCATACTGATCTTTCAGACGCTTCGTTTTCTCTAAATTTTTTTCCCCACTAGAACTGCAGACTCCTGTATATTGAAGTTCAATGGTAATGAGGCTTTTCTTGTCAATTATTTCTCAATAATCTCTTAGATGTAGCGCAAAAAACTCCAGGGGCTCTGCTGACTACAGACTTCACTGTGGTTCCAACATACTAAACCAGTCTGCTTTGGAAAGGGACCGATTCCTGGAGATACCAATAACAATTGGCATACAAATGCAAACAGAAAAATGAAATCAAGCTTCCAAACCCAGTGTCATCACTGTCAACTGAACGAAGCAAAAAAGGCTCCCCAGCCCCAACGCTTCTGCAAACTTCAAACTGATCCAGAAACTGCAACTCAAAACGATTTTAAATAAGTATTTTGTTCCCTTTGTACTGCAGGAACATACTGAATGCAAACAATATTGAGAATCGCCCAGACTTGCACTTTTAAAATCCTACAATTTCACAGGCTGCAGACTCCTCAACACACCCTGCAGTAAGATTCGATGGGTCAAAGACATATTTATAGGGGGAATTTTTTTAATTAGTTCTTCCTATTCTCAGTGTACTGTCTCACAAAGCTACTTAAATATTTGACAGACTCCATACCAGAATCATTTCTATTACTCTCAACAGTTGCTTTTTGTCTGATCCATGACAGCTTCTCTAGCTACAAGCAGCTGCAGTTCTTAGAAAATACCCTGTATTCCATCTCCCTACCAATCAAGCTCTACTAACGTTTACACAATTTGGAAGTGTGTAACATAGACAGTAACACAATGGAGGCAAAAACTACACAGGAAAGGCGAGTACTTTTCTTGAGCGCAGATTCTGGAAAGGCTACATCCTACAATACTGCCAACTCAGGACGAAAATTAAGTTTTTGTTACTTCCTCGGTTCAGCCATCCTATGCTACAGCAATTACCACATAAACTACATAATTGATGCTTTGGTTCAGTAAGGAGGAAATATGAGAATATTACTACTTTATACTGCATTTGAAAACAGTTCTAATGTCTAACCAAGTTTGTCAATCAACAAGTATATTCAACATATTCTAGCTACATCAGGATCTCCACTAAGCCCAAGAAGGTTTTGAATAACAAAAGCCATCAGGCTGCATATCAAGTCAAAGACAGAGAATGTTTTTATAATATTTCTTCACACAGATACATGCCAATAACACGAGGGTGGAATCTAGCAAGTTCATTAACCCTAAACAGGGAGAATGTATTACTTCATACACAATCTGGGTTATCCATTACTACTAAACTTTTTAAGACAAAAATTATCAGCACAATACACCAGATCAAATTTGAGTGGAGTTTTTTTTTATTGGCTTGCTCCAATTTAAAATAAAAACAAACCTTTGATTTCCAAGAGAAACTTAATATACTGCAGAATTATTTCAAATATTTGCTAGCCAGTGGAGGAAAAAAAAAAGCCCTGATACATACTACAAGAAGACTATAATGAGGACAGCCAGATATATTTTCAGTAAACATATCCAAATCTGTCTCCTCCATTTGTATTTAACGATACGGATGTAGGGCCACAAAGAAATACAAAAAAATACCCATCTCACAGGTTTACAAAGTTGACCTACTAACCATAATCAATGCACACACACACTGCAATGTGAAAGTACATTCACATGATTATTTGCATAATTATCTGCTGCTTAAATATCCAGCTACAAAAAATATCACAGTACAAGGCCTATCAGGAAGGGGTGAAGAATAAGGTATACCACCACCACCACACAGAATTTTTTTCATTTAACCTCACAGAAAGGAGCATTACATCACACTCTTACAATGCAGGAGGAGGAGCCTGTGCTCAGAAAGCAAGCTTCAGCTATTTCCCTTTAATTTTCTGCTCGGTTCTGGAGGGAGATGCAAAAATAACTTGGATTTAAACTATTAGTAACATAGAAGACAAGAAAAAAAGCGAGAAAACACAGTTTTTTACCTACGTTTACTAACATGTAGATAAATACTTTTTTCCTGAAGAATACCGAGCAAAAGCCGACAAAACACTAGTAGCAGCCAGCACCTTACATTTGCAAGCGCGCATTCCTAAATACGCGCCCCACATTTTATCAGTCGCCAGACCCGTTAAGCAGAGAGGGGTCCCCTCGCTTCTGAGCAACCGGAGACGGGCAAGACCCTTTTAAAGCCGGCACTACCTAGCACGCCGAGCTCGCTTTCACTCCCGATGCCATGCTTACGGGGGCAGGACCATCTGGTCCCGACGAC
>NW_009597719.1:0-476 GCF_000690535.1 Cariama cristata | reverse complement strand
GGTGATTTGATTCACTTTCCTACTGCTAAATGCTGGACAGCAGAGGGGGGACTGTCTGACTCTTTTCTGAACAAGCCAGTGACTGGGAATAGCGCGGTTGAGTTTGCTGTGGTCGGGATGTCTGCGTGTCTCCCATTAGGCATGCTAACAAGGCACCAAGTCACTTATTCTTGAGACCTTACAAGAGGGACGTGATTAAGGCATCAGCCATGCAGCAGAGAGGAAGCAAAGCTATTTGCTGCGTCCCCTGAGGCTAGGGTGAGATGTAAAGGGTGGGCACAGGAAGAGGTCTCTTTACATCTAGAGGAGAGCTGGAACAGGCCACTGAGGGCAGGGGTGGAATTGTTAGTGCTTTTAAGTGCTTGTCAGACATCTCGAAAGAATAGTTTCGGTATAGAGCTGGGCCAATGCTGGGCTGGGGAAATAGATCAGGTAGCTTTTTATGGGTCTGTCCCCAGCCTTGTCCTTATAATGCT
>NW_009597718.1:40983-75532 GCF_000690535.1 Cariama cristata | reverse complement strand
TTGAGCCTGGGAAGAAGGGAGGGGCAGGGGGGAGGTGATTTTAAGATTAACTTACTCTGATTTGATTGGTAATAAATTAAGCTAATTTCCCCAAGTCAACTCTGTTTTGCCTGTGACAGTAATTGGTGAGTGAGTGATCTCCCTCTGTCCTTATCTCAACCCATGAGCCTTTCATTATATTTTCTCTCACCTGTCCAGTTGAGGATGGGGAGTGATAGAGCAGCTATGGTGGACACCTGGCATCCAGCCAGGGCCAATCCACCACAGCTTTCCATGTCTGGAAAAGACATTGTAGCTGTTTTGGAAACATAACTTTATCTGTAGTTTCCACTCTTTCATTTCTTGACCCAAGTGTAATTTTTGCCTGGAGATAACAGCTCTGCCACGGGAAGTTCATCTTTAAATGACAGCAGTTATGAACACATCTCTGCCTTCCAGCTTTCAGCACAGGTTTTTGGCTTTCAATCCAAACACTTTCCTAGAAACTGTAGTGGGTTTATAAAGCTCATGCAAAGGTGTCTTCTTCATCACTGTAACAGGTGGCAGCTGGATTCAGTAGGTTAAGTTCACACAGCTGGGATCATACCTTTGACTGCAGTGTAAATCTCTTTTTTGATATATTGCTGGTTTATAACTTTATGACCTAGCCATTTTACTGATCAAAATAAGGTCATGTATTTGCAGGCTAAAGCCAATCAGAGATTGGCGAATATCCATTACCTTCAGAGGGGTTGTTTGTGTGCTGGCTCTGAAATGACATTTTAAAAATTCCTAAAAATTATAAGTTAAAATGTTATTGAGATGTCCTAATAATTTTTTTTAAGAAATGCATTATTCAGCAAGCCCGGGATTAGATTTTTTGAGAATGCTGAGTAGTAATGCTTTTAAACTCAGAATTGTTACCTAAAATAGGGCATCCAAAAATAGAACTCTCTTCCTAATCTCATGATCATCTTTTGAATATACAGATCAACACTTTCAAGCATTGATAGGAAACGTCTTCACAGTGTCCTAAAGCCATATTTAATCAATTAATCTTTTCACTTGTAATTTTATTCATGTTCTGACGTATTCCTCTTTCCAAACCAGGTATCCCAATGAGCCATTCTCCAACTGATATAATATTATAATTGGCCATGATAATCTTGTATGATTCATACCTTCTGCTGGCTATGAAGAACAAAATTCTATATAGAAATCTATCTATCTGTTATGTTTAGGAGATGATTTTCTCACCCATGCACCTGCAGCTTTAAAAAAAAAAGGTTGAAGTGATCAATACATAAAACCTGGTAGGACCTCTTAGATATTTCAGGTCACATCATCATTATTACTATAACCTGTTATTAGTACTGGAGTAATATTTCAGGTTTCCTTGGTCTTGTCAGGTTAGGTCAGGGCTCGAGCACAAACCTTATGATTATACACATAGCTAACATGCATTGGCCCTTGCTCTAGTCTAAGGAGAGACCAAGGGTGTATGGCTTTCTGGGGAAGGAAGCTATGCTCTAAAAGGCCATGCAGATACAACCGACTCAAGCCGTGATTCACAGCTGTGGCAGGGAGGCTGCTGTGCTGGCAGGAACAGCCCATGGGATGCAGAGAAGAGGACCAGCAAGTTCAGGCACAGCTGTGCTCTCCCACTGTTCATCAGGAATCAGCATCCCATGTAGAGTCCCCTCACCGCTCCAACGTCCCCACGTAAGCAGGCCAGGCTAGCAACCCGCTTTTGTTATCAGGGAGATGCATCCTGAGGGACGCAGTGATTAGGGTCATCAGCAGCTGCAAGGCACAAGCCATGGCTCTCTCTCACAGAGCTGCATATGGACCCTCTATAGGAAAGCTCAACAGCCACGGCTGAAAGTATATTGAGCGACCTAAAAGCAGGGTATTCTTGGAGGATATCTTCTGGCCTCGTCTGAAACTGCGTTAATACCTGTCTTGTGAAAATGCCATCTGAGCTATGGGAGTGGCAGAACTCAGCAGATGTATAAGAAATCCAAGTTTGAGATCTAGTGTAACACTAATTTTAGAGATATGAACTAATACATAGAATCAGTGTTCCATTAATGAGATTATAATAAAATAAATACATGTTCAAATGAGATTAATTAATTTACTATTTTTGCAGATAACAGGAAGAGCACTTTTTCATTTATGCAGCAATATGTCCTACTGAGAAATATGAATCTCCTCTGATGATTTCTTACCTGGTGATTTTGGAGAAGAAAATCCTGCATTTTTATGTAAATGCCTTAGAGCGTAACACAGCTGAAGACATGAATTATGTAGGTATGACAGTCACTGACTCAGAATGTCTCTGGTTTAAGATGCAGATCTGTTACAATAATTTTAGAGACACTTCTCAGATTTTTTCCCTGCATCACATAGGCCTTATTAGGACAAAATCTCAAGGATTCCATAAGAATACTTTGTCTCCATCTGTTATTTCCCTTATAACAATTTCTGTAGAGCCTCTCTTTTAAGTTTATTCCACTGACCTACTGAAATCTACTGGCCTGTTGCTTCCTGGTAGTCTTGATCACTCAGGACTTACTACTTTTTTTTCACTAAACATGGTAATCACTTTACAGCACCTTTAGAAGACCTAAGGAAAAACACAGCGCTTCAGTCCCATTGGAAATCAATCACAGACTTTCTGCTTCCAGCCCCACAGTACAACCACTAGGCTATGTACCAGAGACACCTAAAAAGCAGTCTGCATCCAACAGGTGGGCCAGGCAGGAGCATGAGGCATGGGTGGGCGGCTGTGTGGGAAGTTCTTGCTTAACCATCAGCTTCAACCTTGGGACTTCCAGTCTTTCTGGGTGGCTCCTTTGCTCCACCTGTGTCGGTGGAAGTCAACCCCTGCCTCAAGCAGCTCATCCCATGGAGGAGGGACAAGTCCCAGTAACTAAAATGGAACCATAAGTGCAGTGACACCATGGTTGGTTTCAAAGGAGACCAAAATTACCGTACGTGCAATCCAGAGTCTGTCCAAACCCACACGATAACTTCATTGTGCTGCTCGTGGTTGTGCCATGGATGCCATGCCCAGGTTTTGTGTGATCCTTAAAAGAGTCCTGACTGCATGAGGGAGAAACTATGTCCCGACTTTCTTAACCTGAGATTGCAACACTGAGTTTTCAGATCTAAGCTAAGGGCTGCCATCTCCTGCAGGGCGGTGCTGGTGCATTACGCAGGGCCTGGGCTTAAAAGTCTACCCTGTCCATAATGCAGACCTGCCCAAAGAGACAGACAAACACCTTAGGGCAGCATGCATGCATGTTTCCCATGACCACTTTCCACCTTCTACATCCATGGCCATACACAAGCAAATTATTTGCCTTCTCTAAAAAGCAGTCTCTGCCCTTACAGATCACTTTAATATTAGTACAGAGGGGTCTCATGAAGGAACCTGCTTTGCCTCAAAATTCAGGTGCACTTATAGCAGGATTTTTTTGTTTTTTCTTCTTGGCTGACTTGAACTGTGATTAAGTTATGCTTTAGTAGCTCAGAATAAAAATATGAATTAATTAGAAAGATATCTAAATAATACTGGAGAAAATAACAGGTGATTCAGACCTATATTACCAGTTCCAGCTAGAAAGAACTTTGATCATATTCCAAACTAGAGGTAGGCAAAATGACAACATATTCCACAGTGAAAAATTGGTAGACTAAATCTAACGTTACCTTTCTGCTATATTGCTAAAATATTTAAAATGCTTTAAATTCAATTTGACAGGCTGAAGTATTTTGTGTTTATTCTGCAACAGCTAGTACTCTATTCCCACTTTATTTTTGTGCCAAGATAGACAGGACTTGTTGATAATGGGGACAAAAAACCCTTAGGAGGGCTTGGTCTTTGTAGGGTACATGATCCTAATACATACAGAAAACCTTGGGTTTAGGGCTGCTGGGGTTTTTTTCCTCTTTGATAAACAACTAGAAAATATCATAAAAACAGGTAGTCATAGGTCATTATGTCTGCTTGATTATATATCTAAGAGTAAAGAAATGCCAAATAACTGCACTGTCTTCTGCGAAAAGGCTCTGTCTTCCATAGTTATTCTGACAGGACTTTGATAATGCCATTAAAGGGCTTTTTGATAGCCTCAAACAAGAGTTAGGTAAACACAAGGCTCATGCACTTAAACCTCCCAGAGTCTGATAAAAATTCACTGGTTTGGCTATTTCTTCATTGGAATTACCATGATTTATGGCCCACCAAGTTATCTGTAATGATCCCTAAACTACCTGGTTTGTTGTCTTTATTCAAAAGCATGCCTGACTTGGTGTAGTTGCAAATTTGCCTCCAAAATAGCTTTCCTGGTTAACAATTTCTCTTACCACTTTAGAATAGAACAGTTTTCTCTTTCTTCCTGGAGGATTGTCCCACTGATGGAGCTCAGAGATGTCAGAGCTACCTCTGAGCATGCTGACATAACTATCACATAGGACAAAGACACCAGTTTTGATCCTAGATTCAGTAATGTGGTTTTGCAATCAAACCAGAGTCCCAGGGGGCCTCTCTGCCTCTCTGGTGAAATCTTGCTTTTGGAGCAGGAGGAATTAAAAGGGAGAATGTCCTTATTTCTTTTCTATTGTGAGAGGCAAGGGGATAAAAAACTTCTGGAAAAATGCCACTCAGTTGACCACCTATTTCATTTTTTGTATATTCTGTCTTAGTTGCATGTTGAATAACAAATTATTCCCTTGAAGAAACCTCTACCTGCTGTTCACAGGAGAGTGCTTAGACTTGCACACATGAAACGGCACATTGAAAACACAGGCAAGGGATACAGCCTTGGAGTTGGGAGTATACTGAGCCAAAGGCTCATTTAATACCACTTGTGGCAGTGCTTATGCTATTATCGATTTGGGACTGTTACGAAGAATGATATTAAGTCTTATTGGTTTGAAAAAGCTCGTTTTACCAAGTTGCATCTGGAGTTAATATCTGAACACGAATCATCAGATCTGACCAGAATCTCATTTCTAGTCTGACATCAATCATCAACGCATCTTTGATAAAACATTACCTCCCAGGAAAATCAAACAATAGGTGCAAAAAGTGTTCTCAACAAAAAAACTGTAATATAAAAAACAATATACAGAACTAAATACCCAAACAACAGAAGTAAAAGGGAAATTATGTTAGTATGAGTCACCTGACTGAGTCTACATGTCTAGTGCAGATCAGCAGTGTTTCTAGAACCTCCAATATATTTATTCAATGTTAAAACATTGTTTGCAGAAGGAGAAAGACACACCATGATTTTATGTGTAAAATTCCTGGATTTTCTGAAACTTGGATTTTTCTTTCATTATTTCCAGACCTAGGTGCAATATTGGTATCGTCTGTACTAGAAAAGCTTTCATTCCTGTTCCCTTATAACAGACACCGCTTCCCTGTACCTGCTGGCAGTTCATAATCCGAGCTGTGATTGTAAAAGACAACATCTAAATGTGCTGGTCATGGTCTTTAAGCAATAAAATGCAAACAAATCCATCCCCAAGGGCAGGATATGAAGAACTTGCCTTCAGTGAGTAGCACATCAACCCTTTTCCCATTCCTGTTCTTGCACTTAGATGGGGCAAATGGTAGAAAAAAAATCACAAGATCATTTAATACGGAGAGTCCTCTCTTTAGCCCTCTGATCTGCTACTTTCTCAGACAAAGGGCGGCAGATTTTCTTTATATTAGTGCAGTGCTCTCTTCCATGTCCCAAGGAAGTTTAAGATTAGAAAAAAAAAGCTTGTTTTCTAGTTTTAGGCTTGTGTACAGTACCATAGGGAGCAGAGATACCCTTCAGAAAAGAAAGCAAAATGGCTGTGATGATAGATACAAAACCTGCAGTGACGTTACTAGGTATATTTGCTCCCGTTGTGAAGCTACATCACAAGGGCTGTCAATGAAATATCACACAACAAGTACTTTTAGAGATTTTTTTCCCAGTAATGACTGTTGGAAGCATCCTGTATCAAAGATTCTGCCCATGGAAAGCTGTGAATTTGCAAGCTTTCAGCACTGTATTTCAAGGTTTACTGGAAGTTCCTTAAACAAGAAAAGAAATCTATATATATGTCGTATAAATGCAGTGGTCATTAGGATGAGAATGCCCACACATGCACACAAAAAAAAAAAACAAAGAAACTTAAACACCTATCACTTTATTGCATTAGTTCAGAGTAATTTTACTCAAATCCAATACTGAGATGTGCTGCAAAATTAAATACACCACTTTCTTTTGTTTGCAACCCATTTTGATTTTTTAATGTGTTCAAGCCAAACCCAAGAATCGCCATGCAGTTCTTGTTTAGAGAGTGCTCACTGATAGCCCTGAGGCTCTCACCTAGGCATGGGCTTTGGGACCCCATCTGAAACACAGAACCCTGGTCATGAACCACACAGCAAAGGCCATCAGAGCAACTGGGCAAGTGTAACTTGGTTGGCCATTGAGATCTGTAGGACTAAATACAGAGCAAGAGGACTTAAAATAAAGTCGGTGAAAAATGGAAAAGCAGCTTATTGTAGATTTCTTCTTTTTAATTTTTTAATAATAATCAAATTTATGACACTTGAAAAATTTTGGCTAGTCTTACTGTTGGTCTGGAAAGGGACTGAGAGCAAGAGGATGGGAGAGTTCCCCAAATTTTTGAAAACCTTTTCACCCTATTGTTTCAGATGAGAAGAGGGAGAGGAAAGGATAAACCAAATTAAAAGTCAATGTTTCAAGGTTTATTTTTTTTTAATGTAAACTAGCTGTTCAAGTCAGTAATTAGACTCCTGTTGTGCTTAGAAAAACTGAAGCATAGGCAAAGTTATGAAAAGACCTTGTTTCTTTCTTACATATGAGTTTCCTCACTCTCCTCTGAGGTTCTTGTACCAGGAAGGATTTCTTTTTTGTCAGCAGTAGCTGGTTCTTTGCTGGCTGATCTTTCTGTATTTTTAATATCTGTCATCTCTTTGCCATCCGGTTTGAAGCGTTTCATTATTAAAACAGAGAGCACTATATATAAGAGACAGCATCCTGCCCGTAGTCCAGCAATGAGGCCAAGATAGACATTTCTAGGAAAAAAAAAAAAATTGACAAAATACGTTTATACTAATAAAGCTTGCCAATTCTGAGTGGAATCAAATAAGATTTCAAATACGTTTGGGCAAAACCATCTATTCTCAGCCGGGTACTGCTCCACATTTTGAGAAATAACACACAGAAAGCAAAAAATCTCATGATATTTAGTCCCAGGCAGGTTCTAATCAGTCCTATACACCTAGCAGAAATGCCTCCTGTCTGAAGAGTGCTCCGATCCAGCAGACCGTATTTTAGGGCTGGGACAGGAGGAGCTGCACCAGGCAGCGCTTTTTGCCTGTTGTTCCACCCTTCCCCCAGCCCTTCACTGGCAGCACTCAGTGCTCTTGGTCGCAGCTCTGAATGCACCACCAGTCATTTGGGTCCCCTCTCCAAGTGGGTTTTGTGAGGTGTCTTATACATTTGAAAGCAGAGAAATGAGGGATGAGGAAGAGCATCTTCAGTGTTACACTTATTCCACAACTGTTCAGTCTCCCACAAAGCCAAAGCATCACAGTTATTCAGTGCACTAAGGCTTCAACAAAGGAACTAATTCTGGAGATGCAAGGCAGTGTACTGCAATACGTCAGATTGAATCAAAACTATTTGGCTTACTTGATCTCTTAAGGTCTAGTCAAAATAAGGAGTTTTGGTGGGTTTAGTATCCAAATCAACCTGTTGACAGTTGTCATGGGTAAAGAATAGCTTGGTCCTCGGTGCCCAAAGCTGCCTCAGAAGCCAAATTCTCAACCCGTTACGGAAGATTTCAGCTTACCTGAATGCTTTTGTGTCATATACCCGACAAGATCCAGATCCCCCGCAGTTTTTTGTCCCCCATTTCAAGCAGGTCTCATCTATCAAAGCACCGAAATAAATAGGGGCTGGGAGTCCTCCTGCAAAGAAAATTGTTATTACATGATCTCAGACATGAAGATCTCAATGTTTAATGTAAAGGTAAAGAAATGAGGAAATGAATCTCGGGGTTTCGGAATTACGGCTGCATAAAATGGGACTAAACATCCAGCTCCAGCTTTGAGATTCCAAGATTTGTGAAAATATTTAAGCAAGTACCTAAAGGGACTTGAAAGGATAGAAGATTATAGCATTATTATATTCAGCAAGGGAAATGTTAGTAATACTACTTTAATGGCATTTTTATTAGAATTATAACTTTGTTGTTTAAAGAAATAATATAACCAACATTTATTTTTCAGTCCCTGGTGTGGAATTACATGTCATGGCATATTAATATTTATGTATACCCGTCTATCTATTCAGGTATTACACAACAGTTTGCTATTAAAATAGTTAGCTGAGTGTACAGGGCTGAAACTAAGCACTTGCTCAAAAACAACTATGTAATAAGTGTATTACTTATGTAGTACTGAAAGAATTCCTTTTAGACAGTCATAATGCTTTAATATAATCAGTAAGCCGTTTCAGGGATAATGTGTAGTTTTGTGAAGAAAACCATTTCATAAAAGCACAAGATTGATTCTCTGCAGCATTCAGCTAAAATATGGAGATTAGGAGAGAGATCCAAATGATTACTTGGGCTTGTCTGCATGGGCAAGATTTCAAAAATCAGCAAACAAATTAAGATAAGGCAAAGTTTGCTAGAGGCAGGGCAGACTACATGTCCAAATACTTATCATAGAATCATAGAATCATTATGGTTGGAAGAGACCTCAAAGAACATCAAGTCCAACCGTATAACCAATGCCACCATGCCCGCTAAACCCACTAAACCATGTCTTGAAGCGCCACATCTAAATGTTTTTTGGACACCTCCAGGGATGGCTTTGGGATAAACTTGATTATTTATTACAGATATACACAAGAAAGAAAGTAATAGGCAGAGTACATGGCACCTCTAAGTGAAAAATGGTCAGCAGAAGCGAGTATCGGTGTGAAGGATATCCAGACTGATCAAGCTCAGGTAGTCGTGTCCATGAATTAAAAAAAAAAAAACAAAATACAATGCAATTTCCTTCCTTTGCCTGATTCCTTTGCTGCATAGAAAAAATTCTGAAGAGATAACCATAATATGTAATGATATATAAGGAAATGTATAGCAAGCTCCTCCAAACATTTTGAAATACATAGTCTGTTTAACAAAGAAAAATTTTGGAAAATTTCTTTTGTTCTCATCTGGAGCAAGGGAATTACACCAGCTAGCTTTGGTCTATCTCTTTGACTACTTACTTGAAGCCCACAAAGAATGAAGTTTTACCTAGTACTCTACCACCTAAAGTTTCAATCCCAACAGCAAAGGATTTCAGGTCTGGTGAAACAGATCTAAAAAAGAAACAAAAATAGTACATTGTTTTGGGGAACAATAGAATAACGTAGCTACAGCCACCCTGTGAACATCCGGATGTGCCCCATTGCAAGAGTATTGTGGCTTACCTAGCAAAGCTCACTCAAACCCTAATTGAAAACATTCACCAAAGTTAAAGTTCAGATGTAGAGCCTCCTTCCATTGACTTCAGTGGATGAACTCTCATTGAAATAAATGGGACAATCTACAGAAACCAATCTCGAACCCAAGGAGAAGAGATTGTAAAGACTTTTGGGAGAGGATGCATGGGAAAATTAAAGTCAACCAACTAAAAGTAGGCAGTTCATGTCCATAAGCTAAGCTCCAAGAAAGTGCCTCGCTTTAGAATGGGCTATATCATGCAGTCGTGAACAGAGGGAACAAGGGTATGCAGTCCTTGCTGGCTACATGCAAGTAAAACCCACCTCTGCCTCTAGCATTTTACAGAGAGACAGCGAACGTGAGTTACCTGGCTACAAAAGCACCTCATTCCTACCAACGGAGGAACAGCCTGTGTCCATCAGATGAACTGGAAGTATTCACATAAAGCAGGAGCTGGCACTGAGCTGGCAGGAAGGAGACTTGCTACAACCAGCCTGTTTCCTGAACTGGAGTTTATACAGGAGAATATCGTCTTTTCAACATTAACATGAAAGGCTTCTCATTATACACATTAGTATTTTGAAAACCCTGCTAAGCTACTGATTCTTCTGCAATATTTCTAAGTGCAGCTCTTCTTACCACATGCCTGGATTATGGACAAGTCTAACTTTGCTGGGCAAAGAGAGTTATCTAGTCATGTGCACTACTACTGAAGATTGCAGTTTACCCATGAGCATGAGTGGAAAGAAACTTCCATGCAAAAGGCACAGAACATTGTCTTTTCTTCCCAGTATAAAACAGCAGTGCTGCTTTACAGCTGAAGGAATGAAAATAAAAAAAATTATTGCTGCTGACATAGTTCTGTTTAAACCAGCTTGACAAAAAAATGGGAGTATCAGACTTCTCACAACACAGAAAACATTCTAATGCAGCAAGGCTTAACAAAGGTGAATGTTTTTTTCCTGAGTAATGTGAACAGAATAGTCACCTTGGATGTGGCTTAGCACCGCATCTTATTTCAAGTTCATTGCTGTGTTAAAAACATCCCTGTCATTGGAAGTGAAAACTAATGCTCAGGATCAGCATAAGGCCCACCTGTTTCATCACCAAAGTATCTACTCAGCCTTAAATTGGAGTTAATTTGGTTGACAGGCATTTTGCTGTTCCTCTGAACAGAGCTGGATTCCAGAGTACAGGCAAAGACTCAGAGTCCCAATTTCATCATATGCCATTCCTCACAATAGGAATGAAATAGTAGATATCATATTCTGTTTCTCTTTCCCCAAGCTTTATGGTCAAGGAAAGGTAAAGTATTTCACCTAAACATAATCATGTATGTAGGCGTGCCTCCTAAGGCTAAAATAAATGCACATGCAGTCTGTAATGCTAAAAAATAGGGAAATGCTTTGGTACAGCTTTCTCTTTGGCATTGTCCCAAAACTGCAGAGGAATTGCCAAGTCCATGCCCTTGTCCTTCCACACAGCTGCAATTGTGAAACACCTGAAAGGAGAAGATGAGAAGAATTATTTATTTAATCAGAATTCAGTGGCACAAAACTATTTTAGTTCCTAGATTTTTCATTCCCCATAACAGGCAGGCTGTTGTTTACACTGAAAGAACCTCCCTAATCATCTCTGCAGACTAATGGCCAAGTTCACTGGTATGCTCCAGCCACTCTGAGCCTCTCCAGAGACAAAGCAGCTGTGACTCTAGCTTCAGCCATGCCATTGCTAGGACAGAAGGTGCTCTGTGTATGCTTAAAACAGGTCAAAGCTGTAAAATTCAGATGTGAACTGTTACCCAGACATTCTGCTCAGGAATCCTATGAGGTAGATGAGTAACAATAAAAATATAGATGCGGACCCAACAATGCAATCATGCATATCTATCATTATGTACCTAAATCAGCATTTGGCACTGAATTGCAAGTGGGCTGTTTCATAACCTCTGAATTTAGCAGAAGAAATGGTTTGAAAGCCAATTTCCCTGAAGTGAAGCAAGAGAATATTGCTGGGCTATATGGATATAAGCCTGAAAATGTTGCTTATCTTCTTCAGTATTGTCACATGAAGACAATTCTGCTTCTGCCAGAAGACATGATCATTTGCACACACTTCTGCAAACCTACTGTTTTTAATGGACTTGCCCAGGTAGGATTGTTTGAAGTCCTGCTAATGGCTTTGCTGCTGATACACTGAACAAAACGGTGAGATGTATATTTACGGGGCCTCTTGGCTGTACCATTTAGTGTTATGACTTGCTTTCCTGAGCTATGGCAGGCAATTCCAATATGTTCTGTAAGAGTTTGTGAAACCAGCACTCACAATTTTATATGGGTCTGCTGCACATGAGTTGACACCACAGGATTTTGCTAGTATAACAACCAGACTAGTAAAGGTCTTCTAAAGCAAACCCCTCTTAGCTGTGCTGTATCTACACAGTAAGAGATCTACTGGGATCTGTAGTCATCTTGCCGAGATGAAAATAAATTTTAAAAAATCAAAATAAAATCATTCAAGAAATGTAAGTTAAGAGTCTGAGCTTTTCATGTCTTTCCCAAATAGCTCACCCCAAATCTTTTAAAAACCCTCCCTGCAACCTTGCACTCACTCAGTTTCTACAAGGTTAAACCATACAGAATGGAAAGTTGCGTCTACAGGATTTCTTAATTAAAAAGCAAAAAAATTAACAGATGGAGAAATCTAGCTATATCTATAATCATAGAATAGTTTGAGTTGGAAGGGACCTTTAAAGGTCATCTAGTTCAACTCCCCCCTGCAATGAGCAGGACATCTTCAAGTAGATCAGGTTGCTCAGAGCCCCGTTCAACCTGACCTTGAATGTTTCCAGGGATGGGGCATCTGCCATCTCTCTGGGCAACCTGTTCCAGTGTTTCACTACCCTCATTGTAGAAACTGTCTTCTTTATATCTAGTCTGAATCTACTCTCTTTTAGTTTAAAACCATTACCTCTTGTCCTACCACAACAGATCTTACTAAATAATCATCTATCCATCTATGTATTTACCATATTCTTTCCCGTCCCGGTTGATGATTTACATCCTGCAAAGCAAGCCGTCATGTAAGTGATCCCATTATCCCCACATACAGGGTCCCACTGATCCAGCTTGCAGCTGCAGTCAGCATTGCAACTGGCCATGAAGCTGTTTTTGGGGGAGGAAAGATGCTTTAATCTGGAGGAAAACAGAAAGAAATAAAAGAATTATTCAGTTGAATTATATAGTCAAACAAAATATCAGGGAGTAGTCAGGAAAAACATGGAGAAAGTGAAGCAATCAACATGGACAGGTACCTGCTACCATCCAAAGGACTGTGAAGTTTTCATATGGAGACTAAGCTAATTTCAGCTACACCAAAGCTCTCTTGAGATTTTTCATCAAGCAGTAACATTTTTATGGATTGTTGCTGAAAAGGCATGGAACTCGCAAACTAGGTATCCTTGGCTGAGAGGGAATATTTGGTACTACTTTTTCATTTGAAAGTTCAACCCAAGAAAAATAAAATCATACTTAGAATATCTTATCACCTGTAGACTGGCCATGCTTTTCCTTAGCAGTAGATACCATACCATATTTGGGTGACAGAAGTGGTGATATAAAACTACATAGAACTACAGCAGCAAGATGTCCTTGACCTTTTTTTCACTGGATCAGAGTCAGTTACTGGCAATGAAAGTTGCATGAGTCTGAGAAGTGCTGCTTCTGTCTCAGCTCTGACCATATTCAGCAGTCACAGCCCTGCACCTGGGACAGGCTTGAGCCTCATTTCTTATCAGATCTCATTTCTTGTTGTATATTATCATGGACTTTCATAGCTTCCACTTTTACCAACATTTCTGTAAGAAACATCAAAATCAGATCCCAAGGAGTTAAAATAAGCAGATGACAACTAGAATTGAGAATTTAAAAAGTGGCCAGCGATTCTGAGGGTATGGTAGGAGGGCTCAATTTTCAGAAAGTGTTAAGAGTCCACCATCTACAAATCACCCCTGCTTTGAAGTCACCCACCATATAAAGGAAAAAGTGTTCAAAATTTGCCTTTTCTTCCTCCTTACCCCTCAGTCCAAAAACACACCTCGAGGGGGCTACATTTCTGCTAAGTCTTTTAGAAAGGAAAGTAACTGGGGGGTTTAGCCCTTGTTAGGTTGTTGCTCACCTTCAACTACAAATTGTTAAACAGGTAAAACAGTACATGAGTCGCATAACCATAACAATCCTAGCACATGCTAAATTCTCCAGTCTGAGTTCTCCTGGAGAGACTGTAATTGCTCTTTCAGTATTTGCGGTCTTGATATATCTGCTTATTTTTAATTCACTCTACAGTATCAGATGTTGCACTCAACCAGAGTTAACTCCACTGCACAAACCTCTGACATCTTTAATGTAACTAACCTCAATGTTGAACTGGGTGTCAGGTTTGCCGAGACAACTTAGATGTTTCCCTGAACTTCGGCTCAATTTCAAAAAACACACAACTGAGTTTCTGTCTGAATCGAAAACCTAGCAAGCCCTGCTGCATTCAGTTTAATCCTTTAAAATCCCTTGAAATTTGTTGGACCAGACTGAGCTAAATTTAAACAGTAGGCAATTGTGGCAGCTGCTAGAGTCAGCAAAATGTTCTCAAGAAAGCATGACCATGGTCCTGGTAAGGGAGGGGGAACATCTGTTTGGGCAGCACACACATGACCACTTTCTACCTCCCAGCTGAGAAAACGGACACACGCGGGTCAGCAGCTCCAGATACCAAGGCAGGCTGGTAACTCCCCATGCAGGCTGGCAATTACAGATCTAGAGGACAGTCTCTTCTAGAGGTAAAGCCACTGGGGGACTATGGGGAAGCCACTTTCAACACTTTTTTTACATCCCATTCCCTGCATGGTAGGAGGAGACCAGCTTTAAATGAAAGCTTTGAAATAGAATATAAAAATTTCATTTGCCTGTGATAAATTTCATCTTAATTAGCAATTTTCCAGAATATAGAGGTATATTGTCGATATCTGGCAATAAACAATTTATAAAAAGAAATGTCCATTTTAAACAAAAGTTGAAAAACTAAATCAGGATATTCTGCCCATCCCCAACACTAGGTATCATTTCAGCCTGACAAGTCTATCTCAAAACCTAGGGTTTTCTTGTGTGTATCACCACCAAGGGAGTGGTAAAATGATATAATCACAATAGCTCCTGAACTCTGGCTGAAACCACACTGATTGACACTAGCAGATGACCTAATACAGGCCAATTTCAACAAAAATTTGTTGTCTTTAAACAGACACATCTTTTTTCTTTATGCAAAAGGATATAGCAATATACTACAGTAAATCAACAGAGAAGACACATTTCAGAACTTATCCAAAATAAAATCAAAATGTTTTCTAGAGTAGAAGGTTTGTAGCCCAGATGAGATTATAAACCCAGATAAGTTTGTGACAGTAGAGGAATAGAGGTGTGTGCATCAAGTTCTGCACAGGGCAGGAACCAACCATGACAAATGACACAACTAACACAAACCCAAGGAGTTACAAACCCAGAGTAAGGTGCTGTCAAACCAGCCACCTGAAGCACTTCACAGCTGCATGTAAAGTACAAGAGGTTTAACAAATATGCTACTATAAAGGTGATGCATGCAAACTTTGCCATTTCAGTTATGTGAAGTTTGAATTTCTTGATCAGAAAGCCTCCTAGAAACATCCCCAGGATTGTGATGGGTAAAAGTATCACACCTGCAAACAGAAAATAATAAAAATGTTAACTGCTGTCACTTGCATTGACCCTTTTTAGAATAAATATCTGGTTCTAGTAGTTTCCAAAATATCAGATACTGACCTATTTTCAAACTGATCCTTTGAGGTTCTAAGAGTTTTTATTACCTTTAAGCAATTTTGCTTACTTCCTCATCTTCTTTCAAGTCATGTTACAACTTTAAAAAGCTTAATTCTTCAATATTCCCTACCTTTTTACTACACTGTTGTTTGTATATATACTGACATAATAAAACTTACATAGGTGCCCATTAGAAACTGGAGTAAATGAGATAAATGTCTTAGCTCATGGGCACTTCTTCATCTAAAAGAAAACATTAAACTTTCTGAAAGTTACACAAAAAAATCTCCAAAATAGAACACGAAAGGAAGCAGTACCTGGTTTTGCATTGGATTCCATTTTGCTCTGAGAGTGAATCATGGAAAGTTTTGGATTTAGATTTAATCTGTTCTGCATTTCACAAACTCAGCCCTAACATTTACATGCTAAATAAAGAGCTGTTACGAGGTTTTAGTGTGAGGGGTTTGCCTTTGTCTGTGTCGATTTTTGTTTGGTTGGTTTTTTTGGTCATGTTGTTTTTGTAAAACTTTCCCTGCATCCAAAAAAAGATAGGAAAAAGAAAGTTCTTCCCATATTTGTACCTGACCCACAGCAAAGAAAGGTGCCTTTGGATTAAAGTAATGGAATATCAAATCTGCAATGACCTCAAATACCCTGGTTTTCTTGCCAGGTTATGAGACTATATTAATCACTGTAAGATTAATATTTCAGCATTCTTTTTTTGTAGAACACTACAAAGAACTTACTTTTGAGGGAACTGGCAAATAGAGAAAGAGCTTCGAGCTGAAGGAAATTACTCGAAATTTTACATTTTCATAGAATCATAGAATCATTATGGTTGGAAGAGACCTCAAAGATCATTAAGTCCAACCATACACCTGATGCCACCAAGCCCGCTAAACCCACTAAACCATGTCTTGAAGCTCCACATCTAAATGTTTTTTGAACACCTCCTGGCATGGTGAGTCCACCACCTCCCTGGGGAGCCCATTCCAACGCTTAACGACTCTAACAGTGAAGAAGTTCTTTCTAATGCCGAGCCTGAACCTCCCCTGGTGCAACTTGAGACCGTTTCCTCTTGTCCTATCGCTAGTTTTAGTTTCTTACTGCTCATAAAATTTGTAGTTGTAATCATAATGGAAGAACATTTATACTGAGATGTTATTCTGAAAAGGAAAACCACACATTTCATTACACATTTTCTAAATTATATGTTTTTTTCTTTTAGTTGTTACTTAGTTGCAGTTCATGTGTGTTTTTTGTTCATGAAAACAGACACATTCATAACGCAAATCTCACTCTGAAAAAAACTTCAGCCAAAAAATTCCACCCAGTTCTAATAATCCTCTAGCTCACTAAATTAGGAACACCAGGGAAATTAACACTAAAATCAACAACCACTTTCAAAATATGGTAGGAAAATTAATAAACCACTATGTACTTTTTTTAACCAAAATAATTCACAGAAGCTCCTTCTAAAAAAGAAGGACAGGTACCTACCAATTAGAAAGATGGCTCTTGCCACTGATACATTAAATTGCTGCTCCATAAACTTTGTCTCATAAGTTATCAACCCAACAAGAGAATTGTATTGCAGAATAGTGAGGAAGATGTACACCAGGAAAACTGGATTTCCAAACAGCTTCTTCAGAGCTGGGAAGAAATCTGCAATGGAGAGTTACATGCTGTACACCCTGCTAGACACAGAGAACAGTTCTTTTGACATCCTTTAGATAATAAGTCTAACTTTGATTTAATTACTGGCTGTATTGCAGATTATAATTCTTTGCCTATCAAAACACACGCTTGCTCAACTGAGAGTTTCCTCGTTGCCAACACATGACTTATAGGAGCAGCAAGGCTGAATGGCACAGTGGACGCTGAACTGGGAATCAGAAATCTTAGATTATCTTGTGCGTGACACGGGACTATTCAAAGGCACTAAGGCTTGCAACACTGATTCTCAATGCCTGTAC
Organism: Cariama cristata; assembly: GCF_000690535.1. Classification (NCBI taxonomy): domain Eukaryota; kingdom Metazoa; phylum Chordata; class Aves; order Cariamiformes; family Cariamidae; genus Cariama; species Cariama cristata. The sequence goes on along the minus strand of NW_009597718.1, from coordinate 58,212 downwards.
AGGAGAGTGTCCCTAGAGGAGCATTAACACTCTATAATGTACCAGGTGAAAAGTTTGGTGCCTAAAGCAGAAGCCTTCACAAACTACACGACAATCTCACATGAGGCTGATATTCAGAGAAAGGGAGCACCTGATCCAGCAAAAGGCTGGAACCTTTCCTGAGACCCTTGATTAGAGTGTCTAAATCCATGAAATTCAAGTGAAGACAAAAACCTGCATTTAGCCTGTAGTCTGGTTGTTGGCATGCTTGCCTAAAAGATGAGAATTCAAAACACATCTGCTGTAGCCACTAAGGGGTGCACATTCATACACACATATGAATAAAACCCTTGGGGGAGTCCAGCAATGCGTAGTTGGGTCTGATATTGCCTGTACAAGGTTAATTTAGCATCACTGAGCTCATACACAGGAGCTATGAATCCAGTGAAATCCCTCCAACAGCTAACGTAGTACTTAGTCCATGTTTCCCTCCCATATGTTGGCCCCAGTGAAACAGTAACCTGCCAGCTGTGGACTGGTCATTAATGGGGAGTGGGATGTTTTCCCCCTCTTCCTTCATAATTGTAGGATTATAGCTGTAATACATCATATGGCAACTACCATGTTGAACTGAGAATCTCTGGTGCTCAAAGTAACAGCATGAGCTTTTTCCAGTTGTCTGACATAAGGAGAAGACTGAAACACACCCTTAGCATGTAATTATAATATTACAAATTAAAAAGAGCATTTTTGTCCATCATTTGCACTGCAGAAATGTGTGTTTTGCTGAGGGTTGTGCAAATCCATGCTCAGGTCCGAATGAACCCATGATAGAGAATTCACGTGCAAACATTTGGGCAATAATCTTTCACCTTTTACCGCCTCTGAGAACTTTAACTGTGGCTGAGCTGGGGGATCTTTTTTACTGTGATCTCCTTGAACAGACAAATGACTAATCTTCAGGTTTTCATTCTCTCCTTCTTTTGGCAAGGAGTAAGGCAAAAACCAGAAAGGCAATGAAGCAATGAAGTTGACTGCTCCACAGATAAGCAATCCAAGCCACCAGGCACCAACCCAGCGGGTATCCTTAGGATTTATGCTGACAGCATCTATAAAATACAGAAAGACAGGAAAATAGATTCAATATCATGCAGAGCAATTAAACTTACTACAGGTATCCTTACATATATTATTTAAAGACCAGAACAGAGGTGATTTATGTTTCGTATGAAGAACTGAAATGCAGCTTGTATCAAATCAGTCCCATGCAGTCAAAAATAAATGTCTCCATTTAGACACATGGTGGCATTTCCTTGCCACAATCTTCCAACACTTTCTGTGGGAATGTGTGACAGCAAGACGGCCCCTCAACACCTGAGAAGAACCTCCCTTTCTCAATTTCCCACTGTCCCCTCCTTCTTCCATCCCCAAACTCAGCAGTTTTCCCTTGAAGTTCCTCAAAATTTTCCCTGGGATTAGAGACCTGAAAGTGATTTGAACCATGAAAGTTTTCATACAAATCTTTGCTGCACGCTTTTTAAGAGAACATAATTTTTCCCAAGTATTGAAAGTGTCCATGAGCAAAGGCCTTTCACTGTTCCCTCAATGTGGGATGGCCTTTCATTTGCTCATTTGTTCTCAGCTGCACAGCAAGGGTGTAACAAGTGCATACATAAGCATAAAAAGAGGTGTGAAGTTTTTCTGCAGTGGTGGTAGGGGTCTTGCATCAAGGGCTATTCCAGTCACACTGCAATGCGGCAGATGTTAAAATGCAAATAACACCAGCTTTTGAGTAGGAAAAACCCTCTAGAGAGATCCCCTTTTTGGAGTAGTAAGCTGGGAAGGTGCTTCTTGGCATGCAGGTTCGTATGTACAGCCATCTTCTCAAGTAATCACCATGCCACAGTCTCTTACCGATATCCACAACGCCAATGTCAACCCAGAGGCTGGCACAGAAAGACCCAAGCAGGAAGCCCAGGGTCGGCCCAAACATGCCTGAGGATCTCACCAGGCCTGTAAGAGAAGGGAGGCAGCACAGGAGAGTGAGCAAACTGCTGCACGGACAAGCACGCCTTCTTCTCTGAGGGCAAGGAAAGGAGAGGGGAAGGAGGAGAAAGAAGAGGGGCACAGGCTATTAGGGGCTGTCTAATGGGAAGCTTCTGAGCAGCAAGAAAATAAGCCATAAGCTGCCAACATGCTAGCTGCGATGCAGAAGCAGGCTCCTTCTCCTGCACAGGGCTTTGCCGAAGTGAGCATGGTCTCACGTGGACCCTCCGCAGGCATTTCATTGGCAAGATTGGTGTCTTGGAAGGAATAGGAATAAAGAGAACAGCATTGCAATTATTTTTATCCCTCTTCCTCCCTACTTCTCTCTTCATTTTTTTGTAGTTGCATTGTTCAGCTTGTGGTGGTTAACCAATGAACATACAACTCTAGCCCCATTGGAGGTATCATAAGTTTACCTGCAACTCTATTTACAGCTTGCATGATGTTCTGTGATTGCAGAAGTCAGGACATTCCCCTGTACTATGTGTTCAGGTCCCTAGTTTAATTTTAAGTAGCAGTAGTTGATCTGATGATGTGCATATAATAAGGCACATCTTTCCAGTTTGGAGTCACATCAGGATGACAGGGACAACAGAAGTGCATGCACATGGAATTAGGCACAGGACCCTGAGAACATTTTCAGTAGGCAACAAGGAGATGTAAGTATCCCTGTGTGCAATCAAAGCTCATTAGACAGAATCTTTGTTGATTCATACAGCACCAGAATGAGCAAATCAGCTAACGGTTGTGTTAATACATACTTCTGCGGTTGTAAAAAAAATCAGGAAATCTAATGATCAGCTGATGACCTCTTTAAAAGCAGCTTTCAGTTTTGCTACTGGGCTCACTGCGCCTTCCACTCTGTCTCTGCTTACAAAGGAGATTACATGGGATCAGAAGAAGGTGGGATGCCCCTAGGAGCAAATGAAGAAGCTGTGAAGGCTAGCAAAAAACCTAGGAAGCTAGGATTGCATTTTGCTGACTGGGTATGTAAATACAGTGCAATTTGATTTTGATGCTCACTGCTGGCAATCAACATAAAATAAATATATCCTCAAAATAATTCAAGCATAGGTCCTCACATTCCCTTGTCACTTGTGTTGATCTGTTGGAAGTTTAGTTGTGAGAGGGTAACAGTTTCAAAAAAGTTCAGTGATTTAGATTTCTGAATTCTAGCATGGAACTGCCAGCTGTTTGAAGTTGCAGAAGGTTTAATTCTATTAGAAAAAGATGAATTCTTGACCAAGTGCCTGTCAGTTCTTCCCCATATTCACCACTATGCCCTGTAAATCCTACTGTATTGTTCTAGTGCAGAGATTTTTCTCCTGTTGGTTTTGCAAGCTGTATTCTGAATATAGTGATTGCTCAGCTTATGATCAAGGATTTCTGTAATAAATTCTTACAGCACAATTTAACCATATGATTTTTCATCTTTGCTTTACTGCTTCAATTGCATATTGCTTTCATTTAGTTCTCTCATTTCACTTCAATGGAAGATCTGGCCTTTTAGACTAAATTCTGATGCTTCCAAAATTACTGACTTCTGCAGTGTCAGGATTTTGACACTAGAAGCCAAGAATTAGCTCTTTATGTTCATCTACCAGTGAGTCTAAAGTAGAACTTACTACTCAGAACTATGCAAGCTCATCTCCAAAGTTCAATTATTCAGTGGCAAATTTCTAGAATAAACAGATAAAAACCAGCACATCCATACCAATGGACTTGTATACTGTATGCAGTATATTTCTTTAAGATACCATAAGCTGTCAGATAAGCTAAGAAGTATATGTGCAATAATTTTGCATATGTATAGTTTTTAAATAAATATCACACTTGCATACCCTTTAAATTCAAGAATAACTTGCACTAAGATAATATACTGGTTTTGTTTTATCACAATACAAAACAAGTTCATTGTGATATTTTCTTAGGATTTTCTTTTGTAATAGTTCTTCTTTGCAATTAATAAACAGACTAAACCACAAACAGTAAATCATCCAGACTTATCAGTTAATCAGCTGCTGCATATTGACATAGCTCATCCAAGCCCTTGTATTGATGAGTAATTTAGCACGTAACAAGTATTAAAATTTGCAACATACATTGGCCTCAGATATGTGTCTATTGAAGCCACGGGTTCAATAGATACAAGACTATATGCTAGTGCTCAGGTCAGTGACGAAATTTCATTCATTCAAAGCCTCTGCTTTGGTAAGAAATCTGTGGAAGTGAAGTACTCCTCATTAAATATCTTTAGTTACCTATTATTCCTCTTACATGGTAAGGCTGATGGCTACTGCTATTAATTAATCATGTCAACATTCGGTTTCAAATACAATCAGAAATTCATTTTAAAAATTGACTACTGAAAGCTTATTAGTATAGGTCAAATCCTCATACGTACATTGGCAACTCTTTTATAGGCACCTAAACTAAAGTGAAACACCTGAAGACCATAAAATACGTGAATAAATTAAGTGCTTAGCATGGGAGAGTATTTATGAAATAACCTCTCAGTCAGACCTGTTGTCCTCAAAGGTCACTCCACCAAAGGCCCCTCTCAGAACAAAGCAAACCACTGAGATCTTGATATTCCTGTTTCTTGACAAATGCCAATAGCATGTAGACATAGAGGGTCAGATCATTATACCTTACAGTCATGCTGAGTAGTAACCCTACAGAGAAGAACTTTTCAGGACTGCATATGGTGTACAGTGCATCGTACCACCTCAGGACCACATTGATGGCCTCATAGAACTACATAAAATAAAAAGGTTCTGTAAAACTCAGCCTGAAAACTATAGAATTTCCTGAAAAAGAAAATCCATTTCCTGTCTTGCAGAGTTCTACAGAAAGGCTACCATCTTCTACTAAATTCTGTAAGACAGCCTAAATCTTTCCTTTTCTGTTCCTTCCTGTGGCAACTCTGGTTCATAAAGCGCTACAACTTTGCCAAAAGATTTTAACGCATTCTATTGACATTTAATAATATATTCTACTCACACTTAATAAAAAGCTGTCTCTACCTCAAAATAATTTATGTTCTCACTCAACAAAACATCTAAGGGCAGGAGAAAAAGGAGAGACAGGAAGGTGAAACTTCCTGCTCAGGGCCAAATAATGAGATCAATGGTCAAGATTCATCAGCAAGGCTTGACGGATGTTTTTTTATTACAGGAAATTTTTTATTTTATTTTACAAAAACACTGATCATAAATTGATTCAGTCAACCGATAAAAAACTCAGATATAGAAAAGAATTAAAGTTGGTTAAGAAAAGAAATTTCAGCTCTCTGCAAAAGATTATTTCAACATTCACTTTTTTGGCAAATTGGGTCAGTCCCTCAAAATGGAGTAAGAGACTGAAAATTGCTATTCAGAATGTTAAAATGAAATATTTTAATACTCTATAAACAAAATACTTTATTTCATTTGCATGACTCAAATGAATTTTCATTTTGGTTGAATCCATACTACTCTCTGTGTTTACTTTATATTTTTAATCTCACTTCCTCGATAGCCCCCAACCTGTCGCAATCTCTACCAGATCAGATTCAGATGAACTTTTTAAAATACCTTTAATAGAAGTTCAGAGATAATTACAAATATTTTGGATAACTGTTGAGTGAAACTTTTGTTTTTCTCAGCTCCCTTCGCAATACTTTCATTTTCTTCAACCTGCAGATTTCCTCATCCCCAAAAGTAGACATTTACAATGGCCTTACCCTGTAGCATTACATACTGAGCTCTTCCTGAAACTGTGTCTTCCTATATTTATGGTCAATTCAGCTTCACTTCAGGGAGCAGTTTTGACCTCCCTCAGCCAAAAAACACTCCACGCTATTAAATCAGTTTGGCAATAAATTAATTAGCTTGGGTGTAAGTCTTTCTGTCTTGGGCAATAGGCTACCTTCCATCAAAACAACAACACCATCCCACTGAGAAGGGATTTGTTACAACACCCTGGCAAGGGTTTGATTTTTCTTTTGGTAACCAGGGACTTTAAAAAGCTTTCATCAGAAGTGTGCTGCATGTAAAATTCAGAGTCAGGTAAAAGCTTCTGAAACACATTTACATTACTGTGATTACATTACTGATCCTTACATTAAGGATCATTCTTTTATCTGTGGAACAGTGATTAGGAAGAATTTTATCCTCTGAAGCTGTGGTACCGAAGATGATATGCCAGATAAGACAGATATGACTTCTCACTTTGGAGAAATGATTATTTGATTATGCTTCTCTTCATCACAGAGAAAACTGGCACAAGTAGCAGAAGCCACTTGGGGAAAGCAAAAGGAGCATCTGGGAAATATACTTTGAAAATAAACATGACATCTCTTTTGCATTGCTTTTTTGTCTCTGTACAACTCTAAATTATCCAGAATAGAGCAGATAGATTTTTGGTTTTGGTGAGTATTTGCTTGCCTACAGAAAAGTTAAAGAAAAGAATGGTCAGCATAAAAAGCACTCATTTGCATATTACCTATGTAAAATGCTGAGTTTTCTTCTTTAGCAAAATCATCAATATATGAAACCCCCAGTGGCATAACTGGTGCTTCCCCAATTCCACGTAAAAGGTTGCCCATCAACACAAAAAGCCACAGATAGGAATGTGTTGTTTTCTCACATCCTGCAGACCATAAACATTTACATTTCTGTGAACATAATTCTGACAGTACTTTATTGCAACAGAAAAATAACATAAAATACATTTTTTACATTCATTATAGGGTGGGTATCATGGTTTCTAATGGGCTTTTATTGCTTTCCAGTAAAAGAGGGTGTATAAAATGAGGACAAGCAGAAGAAGAGTACCCAGCATCAGAGCTTTTGCTTACCAAAATTTTTCACTGCACTGGGTGTTTCTGTAGCGTCTGTGACTGGATGGCCCTCAGATGATGCTGGGGAGCAAGCTGATACACTTGTAGAGGAGTTGTCCACAGTAACAGTTATCCTTTCATAATTATAACTGAAAAACAACTATGTAAAATACAACTGACACATGAAAGACTCTGATTTGCAGGAAGTGTGTATGAGCCTTGTGTTCGTACATGTTCACTCCTGATACACGCAGGTAAAGTGGAGGGGCAACCCATTTCCAGTGCTTTTGTTTAAAAAAAGACAGGTATCTTCATACCTTTACAAAATTCTCTGACCATTCTAACCCCAGTATTTTCTGAAGCTAAAGAGCAAAAAAGTTGCTTCAAGGGCTTAACAGATCATTCTTTAGACTGAAGGACAGAGGCAGAGTCCATCCACATCTGTCCACATACCACAGTGCTGATGTTTTTCCACACTGCCACCGATTTCTTACTTATGTGACAGACACGTAACATAGAGATTTCTGTGGTAGTTTAAAATTAGCTGGCTAAAGATCCAGCAGTAACCTATCTCTGTCTATAAAGAGATTAACACAGGCTGCAAAACACCTGTGCCAGTTTGTCTATATTTAGGCAGCTGGCTACTACAGCAAACCTGCTAAGTAAATTGAAGCCTGCTTGAGCACATTTATGATACGCTGGGATAAATGGAGACCAGATATTCCCTCTGACTGTGCAATCAAGTGGTAACCTTTAATATTGTGTTGGGTGACAGCGAGGTCCCCATGGCCACTGAGTTTTGCTCAGTGTTCTGGAGAATGGGAAATCTTCAGAACCTGTCTGTGAGTTTGGTTTAAATGAGAGATTTCCATAGCTCTGCTTCCAGCTTGTGCTGTCCCCTGTAGTGCAGGTTCCCAAGCAGAGTAGTGACTGCAGCCACTTTCCATACCATGGTCCCCAGATATAATTCTTTCCATACCTTCCTTATCACAGGTATTGGTCTCCGAACTAAAGAAGATGAGCAAATAAATTTTAATTTTTGAGGGACAGAGGGGTTTTATTTTCAACTGCTGTACAGTAAGGATGCCAAAGGATTGGAGAGGTGTGAACTGCTTCTGACAACTACGTAAGCACTAAAGCTTAGATGTGAAGGAGTATTTATATATTTAACTCTCCCTGAGTTCAGTGGACATAGATACAAATCTTCATGATTTTAAAGAGCTTAGCAAGAATAGCTACTATGGAGAAAGAACCCTCTTCCATAAAGATCTCAACACAGTTCATTGAAGTATATAAAAAAAGAGCTGAAAAAAACCCTTATCTATATATATCCATTCCAGGTGACAAATTCAACCCACTTTACTCCTAATTATGTATAAGTTCTGTAGAAACCTGAGGTTTCCCTCTTACTTAGCTGTAGAAAGAGGTAAGCTTTCAGAGAGGAAATCAGAAAGTCAATACTAAAAAACCCACATATTAAAACTTTCCAGTTATCTGGAAGAAACTACTATTGTCAAGATTTCAACTCAGGTATATGATTAAAACACACTTCATATGGTCAATTTCAATTAGTGCATAATGTGAAAACTCTCCATATTTACCGTCCCATTAGGAACTGAGGCATCACCGACAAAAATGCTCCTAAGGACATGATGAGACATCCAACAGCAATTACTTTTGGTCGATGAACTCTTGGTCCAAGGTAGCTCACCAACACCATTACCATTAAGTTACCTGCATCAACAGGAGAGAGAACCAGTAGGATTACAAAAAGATATTTTTTAAGGGGAAAAATATATTAATAAGCAGTATTTATCCAATTTCAGAGAAAGTACTCATACCTATCTCAAAGCTGCCATCAATAATGCCAACAATTGATGATGAGATTTCAAATCTCCTTTCAATTTGACTGGACATGCTCTTCATGTAGCTTCCAGAAAATCCTTTGGCAAAAAAGGAAAAAGCTAGAGCTCCAAGAAATACCTGAAGAGAGAAAATAATTGAGTTTGCAAAGAAACAATTTTTTCTTCATGGCTGGATGCCTGAGCAACCTACTCAAGAAACACAAAAATCAAGTGCTTTGTTTTCTAATTCTCTGTTAAGAGATTCTTCCTATTGTTTTCATTAAAACAGAAGATTTTACTTTCTCTTTCAGGATGGCCTCCAAAGTCTCTTCTACTGCAAGAAAAAGAAAGTTGATATTGACTGTGTGCACCGTCTACCTTCCTACTACATACTGGTTTAGTCGTTTCCTTCCCTAGGGAAAACTTGCAGCATAAAGTTGTTCATTACTAGTACTATTATTACGGCATGTCTTATTACCGAGACTTCTCCTGTTCTAAAAAACATGAATTAAAAGATATAGCTGCAACTATCACTATGACTATAGCACACCTCTAAATGATTCGTTAGTAAAATATGGCCTCACTTTTTAACTTCTGAACACATTTACTGACATCTATGTGCTTGGAATCACAACCTAGAGCATTATTTCTGACACATGTAGTGTCAAACAGCGTCATAGAGAACTAACTGAATTTTGATAGAACTTCAAATTGTCATTTCATAGAATCATAGAATCATAGAATCATCATGGTTGGAAGAGACCTCAAAGATCATCAAGTCCAACCATACACCTGATGCCACCAAGCCCGCTAAACCCACTAAACCATGTCTTGAAGCTCCACATCTAAACGGTTTTTGAACACCTCACGGCATGGTGAGTCCACCACCTCCCTGAGGAGCCCATTCCAATGCTTAACGACTCTAACAGTGAAGAAGTTCTTTCTAATGTCGAGCCTGAACCTCCCCTGGCGCAACTTGAGGCCGTTTCCTCTTGTCCTATTGCTAGTCACGGGGGAGAGGAGACCAACCCCTGCCTTGCTACAACCTCATTTCAGTATTCCAGAGAAAATATATGGTGAGGGTTTCTCTCCATACCTTTAGCTTTGAACAATTATGGCACATGCTCTTGGTAGGAACTGCACTGCCATCGCTATCCTGGAAGAATGACTTGTCTTTAAGTTGGCCAGCAGTCATTGGCCTGTCCATGGTTTTCCTCCTCCAGATCTGATATGCAGGTGTTCCTGTTTGGAAAATATCACTATGATAAACTATTATTTGCATAAGAATAAAAGTTCCAGTGTTTTTCAGACATACTAGATAGTGAGACGCTACTTGAGATGTCTACACATTGACATCTTTCCTCAGGAGGGATATTCAAAGAGTGTTCAAAGTGTCATTGTAATGAGTTAAGGATTGGTGCACCTGCTTTGTGAAATCTGCTTTATAAAAGACTTCAGGACCTTCTTGGATAGATGGAAAATTTAGGGGCAACTTGCTGACAGTTTTTAGAAATCTTTGTAGAGAAGGAAAGTCTCTAGGCAGCTGGAGGCTCGGAGAGTATGTCAGAGAAACATCTTCACCATGCTTGAACCAATTCTTATATTCTCTTTTAGATACCTCCTTTTGATCACTGTTCTGGGCTAAATGATATGATCCAGTAGCCTCCTGATTTAATGCTATATTTATAAGGATTTTCTCTAACTGTGTAATCTATGAATTTGCAGAAATAGTGAACACTACTCTGTACCATTCTCTCAACATGCCTATGAGTAACATATTTTTTTTGGATAAATGTTTGTAGAATCAGACTACAAATGATGACTGAGAAGAAAATAGGGTAAGAGATACGTTAGGTCAAGATATACTAGGGAAAAAGAGGGCACTGATTCAAAGAAACAAATAATAAGTATCTTTAATCCACAAGCCTCCACAAGTTCCTGCAAGACAGATGATAAATGTAGCTATTTTAATGAGACTGTCAATGTCTTCAGTTTAAAAATTGGCTCTGATATAAGGAGTCATTTTAGCTATGTTGGTTGATGTAGATTAAGTTGATCAGGGGAAACCAGCTAATATAGAGAGATCTGGAATGATAACAAGTCAAAAAGAGTTACTGCCAAGTTCCTCTGTTAGAAAACTGGTGCAGTAATATTGAAATCAATTACTTAGCTCCAATACACGTTGGCACATGTATTAGAGGAATATACAGGAACATAGGTCAATAAACTGGTCTGTAACATTTTGCCCCCAAGACACTGGGATCTTAGATATCCCACTCTGTTTAATTCCCCTGGGAACTTCTCAAAGTTTCCCTCTTGCAGGCCTCAGAGGCCAGCTTACCCATGAGCGGAGGCCATTTAAGAGTTGTGATGGATTTCCAACACTGGGGGCTGTAGGGGTGTGGCAGGGTCCTGGGCTAATGTGCAAACGTCGCTCTGTTCCTCTGGAGAGCTCAGTTCCCAAGAAAGATGCCCAGGAGCAACCTGGACTCCCTGAGAAATTTCTCTTATGCACAGAAAGGACAACACTTCCTTAGCAACTCAACAGCCCCTCAAAAGTTATTCCTAATGATTACGAATAGGCACTAATGTCTACTAAAGAGATAGAAAGCTTCATAAGCAATCTAACTTAAATTTTGTAGTTTTTAGTTCCAAATCCTATTCCAATAGGATCCACCAAACATAAGAAGCAAACACGTGTACATTTCAGAGTGATCCACATATGAAATTTCTAAAGGGATCTAACCTTCCTTAGACCATCTTCAGCAATTCACAAATCAAAGAGCATTGAAAAAAGAAGTTCTAGATAATTAAAGTACGGCGAATTCAGATTTACCCCAATCTTTACAGGATGGGAGCTGAAGGACAGAGTTCTCTAAAGCAAATACATTCTTTATTGATTTGTATTTTGCTGATGATTAACTTTGTGAAACATCTGACTGCTAAATAAACAGTATTTAAATTAGTGACATAGTTTTCTTTTCATGATATTTAATGTTATACTGCCAGCCTAACAATCGACCTTAAATTTACAGAAAATGTTAAACTTCATAAACGCTTCTCTTATGCCTAATGAAAAAACAACATTTTCCATGACCACTCTATAAAAATCTGAACTTTGGCAAACTAGTGAATCATTGACACCAGTGGTATTTAATTTTAAATGAAGCAAGAAAAAATAATACATTTATGACCATTTTTTAAACTAATTAATACTAATGAATAGTTTTTGTATGGAGGGATAAAACATTCCACTGTCCACATCATTGCTTATCCTTTAAAAAAATATATAATTTGCAGAATTATACCTTTGCATTTTACATAATCCCTTTCAAGTTTAGTGACACTGAGATGTACAAAAAGCCTAGTCTGTCCTGCACTAGCACTTAACACTTAAACAAACAAACAAACAAATAAACAAATGGAAAGAAGCAGAAAGGGAGGGTGGGGAGAGACAGGGAGAGGCAGAGAGAGAGAACTTACTTTGTGCCACTGCACTGTCAGGCTGTTTCTTTCCCGTGCCCTCGAGCTTTCAGGCTTGAAGCCAGCACAACGTCACAGCAAAAGCGCTGCCTACTCCAAGAAGTGGAGCACTCTACCGCATTTTTTTAAACCTTGGATTTACTTCTTACGGCGATTGCAAAACTTTCCCACAATCACTGATACAAAAGCTTTACAAAAGAAGGTAGGTTTCTTGTGTTGTCATTACTTTGGCACCCTACTTGCCAGCATGCTAGTGGTGCCAGGCTCTCCCTGGAGGAACAGCCTGTTTTCTTCATTCTTTTTTTTTTCCTAAAGTCTAAACACTAAAGCTGCTTTAAGCACCACTCCAAAGCAGACTCCCTACCATGCCCCTACCATGCCCCCAACAGCCATAGAGTGGCTCGGCTCATGCCCAAGAGCCCTGAGAGACTAGGCTCAGTTTTCCAAGTGTCTTACCTCCAGCCTCAGTAACTTGCACTTCTTGGTCCCTTTGATGAGGATCAGCAGAGATACTAAGGGATGACTTAGCTTCTCAAAGGGCATGAATTGCGTATTGACATCTGCCAGTTTCTGGTATGGGCCCTCTGTGTCACAACCCCAATGCAGAGGTGCAAAAGAGCTACCCTCGTGGAGACCTAAAGAGAAGCAGATGCCCTTAGGAAATCACAGCCTCTCGTCAGACCCCCTGCCTACTGTAAATCAGGATTATTTAACACAACCGTAAGCAGCTCCTGCAGGTGCCAACAGGAGACACGGGATGACATGGCTATCCCTCTAAGCTGACTACAAACTGGCCAAAAAAAACCAGTGAGCATATTACCCACAGCTAGGCCAGCTCTCACACCCTAACCAACCACAAGTAGAAAATCAGCTCTTAGGTCTAACAGGGCACACACAGACTGCAAACTCACCTAATCTGTGTCTTCTCTAGAGCAGAGCGCTCCAGCGCAAGGAAAGATTCTGACTCAGAAGCCATTCCAGGCATTACCAAGAGAGTCCCAAGAAATGGGGTTTGGTCATCTGGTTGCATCTAATAGCATGATGCTCACTTTTGCAGAAACTTGAATTACAAAATCAGATTTGCATCTCATTAAAGGACCATTCCAGTGATTTCTAAATAATCCAAAAATATGCACATTTTCAATTTCCCCTGAGGCTTGGTAGTTAACTGCAGACAATAATTTTATCTGCCATATTCACAGTTGTTATTGGATTTTGCTTGATAGAATTTTACAAATTTTACTGCAATGATTATATATTTATTGATTTATTATGGGTCTTTATTTAAAGTTTAAATTTTTCTATTTTGCCAGCGGGATTCTATGCTGTCACCAGATACTCAGTAAGCAAATCAAACACAGATCATTTCTACCATTTAGTAAGAATATATGCAACACAGAAAAATATTATTTTCTATAATGGTTTTAATTGCAATGTTGCTGCATTAGTCTTTAAATGCTAATTTCTTGTTTAATTAATTTATTTTTAACACAAGAGAAAAATGTACATATTGAAACTTCATCTTAAAAGAATTCAGAATACAGAAAATGCAATCAATCAAATCTATTCTTCAGATAAACTGATTCATTCTCATACTTTTATTTAGCTGAAGAACAGTTATCTTTGCCTAGTTCTGAACATCTTAATTATTATTTTAAAAAAAAATCTTTACAACACTTAGATTCATTCACCAGAATATCACTAGAATAAATCAGAATTTGCTTCATCTGGTAATTTCAAAATGACATATATTACAACCTGCATTTGGATTGTTTTTAACTATGATGATACTGCAAAGTTTGAGGAAAAACATATATGAACATTAGCAATGGGTCCCCTATTTATCATGGCTGTCCGCCTGCAACCAGGTGGAAGAACAGAAGTCTGTTGGAACGGTAACTGCAAGGCCATTGTCTATCAGGAGAGGAGGCACAGTTCTCAAAATGAGACACCAAGAAAAATCCCATCAGCACTTCGATAAATACATTTTAAAGTTGAAAACAAAGAAATTTATCTCATGATTGTCGCACACAGATTGTAGGATCCACTTAAAAGGCAGGAGTGTGGATTCAGTGCAGTCACTGCCAGATGAGCCACTCAATCAGTTTCTTTTTACAGTCAGAGGAGGAAAAACAAGTACTTCCAGAGATGTGAGTTATCTGGTCTATTTTAGCTACTTACTATAGGTATGAGATGAAATGAGCTCCAGATATGGCTGTGAAAGAAGGCTGGACAGCAAGATCACCTTTTGACAATGGAAAGTCAGAGGAAATGAATCCCACCATGAAAGACTTCAGCACTCCCATAAAAATAGTCTTCCATAGCTTTTGCAAACGGAGCTCCGGTGTTTGTGACAGCATTTGCCATCACGCCTGTCCGTGCAACTCAGTTGTGATACGGCAGCTGCTAACAGATTAGTAAAAGGGCCCTTGTTATGGAAGGGCAGTCCTGGGGAGGCAAGCCGCAGCTGCCGGATCCTGGGCAGCCCACGAGCGCACGCTGTCAGAGAGCAGCATCAGCACCACACATCAGTGCCTCTCCACACACGGTGGCATGGGCTGTTGTGTCAGCCACCAGCCTGACAACTGGCTATACGTTGCCCTTGCCCACTGGGAACCTGTTCTGCAAGGCCTGTGGTAGCATGGAACAAAAACAGGAGAGCAGGTCACCAGCAAGGAAGTGTTTGTTGTTGCTGCTTTCTGTGTGATCCAAGGCTGGCTGGCTGCAGCAGGCTGGTAGCGGCGGGTGCTCGGAGGTGGGTGCTAGAGCCCCCTGCAAACAGCCCCGGAGCAGCTGTAGTGGAGGGAGCTGCCTCCCCAGCCTGGTTGGGTGCTGCACCGCACAGCACCACCACCCGTGTTCCCAAAGCAGGACACGGTGTCCCTGATGTGATGCGCCTGGCTGGCTGCACATCAACGCCCTCCGTGTGTTATGAACCGCATCAAACGGGTGCAAGATATTCTGTGGCTGAGGACAAGTAAGGACATTCAGAGCGAGTGGGTGTACGTTCCTGTGCTCAGCCAGCTCGTTTCTCCAGGAGGTTATTTTGTGTCGCAGCCACTTAAGAAACTGCAGAAGTTTTAGGCTTGGCCTCCCGCCATGCAGAGGTAAACCAGACGGCAGCTCCCACTTAGGAGGCTGCCCGTTCGGAGCTGCATCTTGTTCATCGGCAGAGGAAGTGTTGTGCAAGGGGAACCTGCTTGTCATTGCTTTAGTCGCGCTCGATTGCACTGATTGAGCTTTACTGCCAGAGCCCCAGCCCGAAGTGGCACAATTGCAAGTGCCAAGGCAGCAGCCAAACGATCACGTGGCGATACCGTGTCAGGGCTGACGTGGCTGCAAGGCCAAGGCTCAAGGAGCTCAGTCTGCAAGTCACATCGTGGGTTTCCTCAGGAGTAAGTAGGAGCAGAGGGAGGAGGAGTAAGAATTCTGACATATTGTTCCCTACTACTGCTGAAACATGGAAGGACAAGATGTGGAAGAAGAGAGGGGAAACAAAAGTTAATGCTCTGCTTCAAAAAGAAAAAAAGCTTTTAAAAGCATGATTTGTACATAAGGTGTTCAGTCTTTATGTTGACACCAATTTTTCACCTGCAGAAAGGTTCACAAAGGATTTGGAGTTGCTATGCTAAGCTATTATGTGATCTTATTTTAGTAATTCCAGCTTCTTTAGGTCCCAGAAAGCATTAATAAAAGATAAAGATACAAGTGGCAAAATCATTTCAAAGTGCTCTTCTATGAGAATTTTCTCATGTCAAACTTAATTTGGCAACTGTTCACAGGCCTACTGCAAAATTGGTGCAGTCTAGTTCTGCAGTAAGGGAATTTTCTCCCTGAGGATGGGACCCCCACTCAGTACTCATATGTAAAAGTTCACATAATAACAGTAGTAGAGCAGGAGTGTTACTGATCTCTTCAAACTGTAAGACAGACAGTACATGTGTGCTCATACGGGAAACGATATGATTAACCTTGGAGGAGTAGACATAAAAAATTCTTTCAAGTCACATCATTTCTTGGTAAGATGGGCTGCATGTGCCTTTGAATTCAGATATAATTTGTGCTTGAATTAATTAGTCTTCTGAAAAAGAAAAGGGTATCTCAAAAAAAAATCAAGTTTTTGTCACTGTTAATGCATGACTTCTAGCCTGAGTCTCCAGCACATGCTGGATCAATGCTTTAACCTGAATAAAGGAATTACTGTTTAGATGCACTCTACACTTACAAATAAAACATCATGGGGTTTGGATAACCCAAACAAACATACAGGGGATGCTTTCAAAGCTGCAAAGGAGAAGTCTAACTACCACTGACAACCTTCAGAAGAGGGATGCCCACCTTCAATGTATGCCATTGGAAATCACCTTTTACAAGTAGCTTGTGTGCAAGTTGTATTAAACATGAATCTAATAAGCTGATGGGGAAGTTTATCTTCTAAAAATCACAGCCCTTTTTTGCCACACACAGTTTGTATTAAAAGAAAGTAAGCAAGCAACTCTAGAGTGGAATACAACCCTAAAGAAGTCATCTTCAAATATGTTAGTACTGATGTATTTCTCAGGTCAAGATGTCTGCTGACCTCTCTAAACTCCAGCTCAGAGTGGGAGCTACCCACTGCCTGTGCCAGCTCTGTGGGACTGCAAAATGTGGCTGAGCCAGAGGGCAAGGAGCAGCGAGCCTCTGCACACCACGGAGCAGGATCACGCAGTGACGTTGTGCTTTCATGAGTGTCAGTGGAGAGAAGCCCTCCACTTGTAAATAGTTAACTCTGGGCACTTCCAGTAACATGCCTGCACAAAAAGTGCATGTTCAATTATCTCATCTCCCTGTGGATGATAACCTAAAAGCACAGGAGAAATTCTCTGCTGGCAAAACCAGTGCAAATTCCCTGGATTCCAGTAAATTCAACCAAAGCCATAGGGAGAACTCTTGTGAGTATTATGATGGACCTGCACCACTTTTGGCTATCAAAGTGGCTGGTGTTTAGGTGCTAGCTAGCTCTTGCGTTCAGAAGTACAACAATAACTTACGGTACGGTTAAGTAATTCTCAAATA
>NW_009597718.1:0-40952 GCF_000690535.1 Cariama cristata | reverse complement strand
ACTCTTTCCTTGGTGAGAAATGTAGGAGGAACATCTCAATATCGATTTGTTTGTACGTTAGGGTGTTATAAACATACCTTCACTTTTTTAAATATGAAGAAACATTAAAGTACTCTTATATGCAAGATTATTGTTACTTATGCAACTTAGAGGGTTTTTTACTACTAAATGATGTTTTAAAAGTCATTAAAGAAAACTTAAAAACTTTGTACTTTCACTTAAAAAGTGCTAGATGTGGGAAGCTTCAAGGAAAACATTTCCCAATTCCTCCCCAGATCAGTATTTCTCCTTACAGTTCCAAGGAAGGCTGCATTTCTCACAGCTACTTTTTGAAACAATATTTTTTATAGAGTTTTGCTTTTTAATGAAACGATGCATTGAGGATTTTTAAGCATTAGTTGTAGTAATTGATTTTGAGGGAGTTGGGTTTTTCCATGAGGAGTACCTAAAGCAAACATACTGTGAACTATCACTGAAACTATTGTGCAGCATAATCTCAGGCAATGGGAATTTCTTTCTTCTAGTAAGGAATGATAAAGATACTTCCCTCTACAATCTGTAGGAGAAGTCATAGGTAGCATAGGTGATATATACTAAAAAGGTAGTATACTCACTATTTTGGTGTTCCACTCCAGGTAGCAGCGTGGTGACCAAGGTTTCTTTTTTTTTTCCTTGTTGGCTTTGGAGGTTCTCAAAAGCAAAAATAGGAGTCCCTGAAACAAGTTTCTGACATTCAGCTACAAAGGGCCAATGACAACACAGTTTACAAAAAAATGATGCTTTGCTTTTTGTTTTGTAAATGGCACAAATTATAGAAAAAACTCCAAGGTAAAAAAATTCACACAGTATCAAAATGTAGGAACACCTTGGTTAAAGCAATACTGGAGGACCTTTTCAAGGCAATAAAGCAATATGGCAGTCAAGAACCAGTTTTCAGAACGAAAGGATGTTCATTAGATGAGCATCACACAAATTTCATGCATTCTTGGGAAAAATCATAAGGTGCTCAGTAGATAGGGAAGGTACAGGCTTACGTTATGGAGCTTGATACAATATCTGGAGAATGTAAAAACATCAAAGACAAAAAATTAATATTAAATTGGATGAGAAATTCTATATTAAAATAAAAAACGAACACAACAGGGTGGCTGTGACATACTGGGAAAAGTTCCAAGACAGTAAAACTAATGGAGTATAAAACAATTTCCAGAGAAGTAATGGAAGCCATGCAATCTATATTTTAAAATTAGACTTGACAAACATTAATAAATATGTGCCAAGAAATGATCTTTTATTGGTGGTAGAGAATGTAATTTATTTACCGTACTCAATTTATAACTTCAGAAGCTCTGAACCAACTCAATTAGGACTAGAATTAGAAGCCTAGGACACTAAATTGTTCCCATCTGTTCATTACCATCACTGCCTACATTCTCCAGCATGAGCACTGTATAAATAAGCAGTAGTTTAAACCCCCTTTGATAGCCCAGGGGTTCCCATTTGCAGCTTGCAGTGCAATTGTTACACCCAAGCCAGATGCACCAGACTTTTTTTGCCGCAGTGGCGATGCCAGGGATGTCGGCCGCAGCACTCTCTGCTTATTGCCCTCCCTTTCTAGTTGCTACAACCAACATCTTTTGTCACAAAGAATTACCTGCCAGCCCAAAACTCTTGGGAAGTGGTTTTTCTTCTCAAGCAAAGCCCAGGTCACACTGGAGCTATGGAGGATCCCACTGGTGCTGCAGATCCGAAGGGACTGAGGCCAACTCATACTGCTGAAGGACGCATTGGCATCTGGTAAAGTCCCTTAGTGACGGACAGAGGTACATCCTTGGTTTTAAAATCAAAGGCAAAACCAAAAAGTTTGCCAAGCACATTACTGTAATTTACATGGTAGTCTAGGCTGATGCACCATTTCTTTCCACAGAGTTGTCTGGATTACAGGATTATTCCAGCACACATTGCACTTGCTAAATGTTATGCGCAGATATTAATCCTCGGCTGTTGCCTGACCTCCTAAAGTCTGATTCCCACAGCAACACCTATCTTCTGCCTGTCATCCTATAGTACATAAATGCTGAGTAATCACTGTGCATCCTGGAGTTATCCAGATCCCTTTCCATGCAAACACAAGCTAAACAAACCCTCTTGGTGCCGCTTCTCCTGCCTGTTTCATTTTTTAAACTAAAGGCATATCCACACTAACCTTAATCTTGGTGCTCTCTCTTACTGCCACTTTATTTAAAGACAATATTGTTTAGTGAATTTGTGGTAATAAACATGCAAATGGTCATTGAGGTCTCAACTGTCATTTTTGGGCATTCAGGCCTTTGAATTTCACAATTCCCTGTTAGTTGTCTCCACATCTGGAAGATTCACTGAACTGCAGCCCTGTATAGACTCCTCTTTACTTGGTGTAACATACACTGTGAAAACACCCATATCAGAAAAGTTTGGGGGTCAAAAGGTACCAATTATACCAGCTACACTGAATGATTGCAATAGCTCACCCTCAGTATTAAAGCCACTGAAATATATAGCAGAAGGGTTTCTGTGAGATATAGATTTCTTTGGCATTTATCATCCCATAGTATTGAAGAAAAACAGCGCTCTCACACCTACCAGTCTCTTCATCTTTCCAGGTGTTTACTGAAGTTGTAATTCTTTTTTTAACAATATCCTTGACTGCTGCCATGGAAGGGTGTAGTATCAAGTTCACAATGTTCATATAGAAATAAGATTTGGAGAAATTTAAACTCTTCTCTACATACCACTGCCTTTGCTAATTAATACCGGTAAAACCTAAAGTGGACCTTAAGGTCTCTGATTGTGAGGAAAGCTCATAACCGTATCCAGCCTTTACTGCTCCGACCTCGTCTGACCTGAAAACATAGCAAGATAAATTAACAGAGAAAGTTGGAAACAATGAATAGTTTCATGTTTGGTATATTTAAACTTTGAAATAACCTCTCTAGCATGCAGGGTAGGATTTCAGAAGCCAGATTTCTCCATAAAAAGAATTAAGACAAAAAGAGAAGTCCCTTAGTAGAGTCTGTTAAATTGTAATGCCTGAAAAATGAATGAGTGCATAAACAAGTTATCTGTCCATGTGTCTGCATGCATGCATATATATATACACCTTTGATAGGAATATTCCTGCAAGATCCTGGTCATAAGTGGAAGTAAGTCACGAAGTAACAGCAGCAATGTTGCAAATGCTGCTATCCTATTATTCAGATTCACAAGGAGGAACGTTCAGAGTTAAAATGCAGTATAAGGTAGAAAACTACAGAACAACAAATAAATAAATACATAAATAAATAAACAAATAAAGTAAGGCTCATGCCCTCTTGGCAATTTTTTAAAATTCCAGAAATTTCTGGAGAACCTTAAGCTTGTTTTATATATGATTCTGTCTTTATACCAGAAAGTTTTCTTGAGATTGTTTACTGCCTACAAAAGAAAGAAAAATCGTGGTGTGCCAGACAGTATGCAGTTGCCTGCACTCTGGTCTTCCAGAGAGCCGCCTTGAACAATAGTAACAGCAAAGGTACAGCATGAACTGGACCACTTTGTGTTTCATTAACCTCAAATAAGAACTTTGTTTTTTCCAAAGCTGGTTTTGGAACCATTTAAATGATAACATTATAAAGCTAGGCAGCCTTTACACAAACACAGGGGGTCAAGGCCTTTTAAAACGCAAAACCTTTGAAATGAACTTTTTCTTTTACACCACCATTTCCCGCCTGTACTGGGCTTTTGGTCCTCCAAGCGAGGACCTTCCCCTTATGCTGCCCAGTCTATAAGGATCCAGCAAGCTGCCACCTATGGTCACATGGATGTCTGCCCTGAACAAACTGTGTTTGTAACCCCTAAGCACCTCTGTTGGAAATTAGCAGGTGTGTATCATGCTTCTGGCATGGAGCTTCTGACTAGTCTCTTCTTGAAGGCACTGCGATACCTAAGATTTCACCTTCTAGAGAGGTCTACTACTTTGTGATTTAAGTCTCCTGTGATTTAATGCCCTTGACTTCCTGAACAAAGCAAGAGAGGGGCAATTACCTAGTAATTTTCCACATTCTCAGAGAAAGTCCTAAACAATGAAGGTTCAAAATCCCAACCAGCATAACTGTGAACACTTAATGCCTTATTAAGAAAGGAAAAGACTAACACCAATTCTGTAAAAAAGCAGTAGTAGCCAAGAACTTGTTGCTGGGTAAAGCCAGTTTTTATCATATGACCAGACTTACATAGACTTAAAAGTGATTTGGCTTTTTTTGCATGCCAAATGCCATCCCAGTTATGCTCAGGGTGTTCCTCTCTCCACATCCACAGGTTGAATTAGCTCCTGGTACTATCAGGCTTGCTTAGATGAGAAAAGTATCTAGGGAGGAGTTATCTGCTAAAACTCAATTGAGATAGAAAGGATACAGAATTCTGTATTTAGATGTTCACTTTAGATGAAATGACTGAAAAAGAAAGCAAACTTGAACTGCCAATACTACTTGTCCAAAATTGTAATACTCATGTATTCAGAAGATATATATGTTAACATAATATGTTTGTATCACAAACACAAAGCCAGCAATCATATTATAAATCAGTTATGCCCTCAGCCAAATTATTGTGTAATGATGCAGCTTCGGTCACCACACCTCCCTTATGGCCACTAATTAAAATCAACTTGCCAGGTAACATTTTTTCCTCCCAAATGAGTAATTTCTTGTAAAAAGAAAAATAATCATAGCTTGAAGAATATGCATAATCAGAAATTTTTAATTATGTGTCAAGAATAGGTTTCAATTCTTAAAAGTTAGAAGCAGCAGGGAGACAATGAAGTTTATACCAGATACAGAATGTTTTAGGATACATATAAAATTGTTAATACTGACCTGTAAAATACTGACAGACTTGGCAATAAAGTACCTGATGAAATTAGAAGTTAATATAGAGAAAATAATGTAAATAGAAACCAAAACCAAAAACATAGCCTGCACATGCACAGAGATGTGCTTTTTACAAAGCATTGCCATTTTTCAGTAACATACTGAAGACTGTTGTTATTTCTTTGAAAATGATGGCTCAGCACCTGATCGCAGCCAAAAGAACCCAATGGAACATCAGGGATCATTACAAAAGGCATTGAGTACATAATGTTAGATAAAAACATGTCAAAATGCTGGATAAATACACATATGCTGTTTGTGTACCATTGCCTTTAAAATATCTCCAAGATGGTTGCACTGGTTATATTGCCAGAAAAACATTGTGTTTGTTTCTCATTGTCTGGCAGCATCCATATCCAGGCACCAGAACCTAGCCTTCCACTTGGTAGGTTTAAGGATCAAAATTCAACTCATGAGCACCCTTTACTGAGCTGAAACTTCACTGACAAAGAAATGTAGTCGATTGTACTGTGAAAGCCATCTGCTCGGCTCTCAGGCACTCAGAAAATAAACCTACTACCTGTTTTTATTAATTTGATACTGGACTTAATCAACTCAAATATTCATATGCTACTGCTTTATAAAAAACTTTGCACCTACTGTTACTTCTATCGGTATTCCCATTTGTGGCTTGTGCTACCCACAGTGCTGATGCAAGTCTCAGCACTTGAAACATCAGACCAGGATCAGTCCAAACTTTCAAGCACAGTGAATATCATCTGAGTACCTAATGTAATCCACAGCAAGTAGCCGCTGTTCAAATGAGTGTCATGACAGTGTCAGTTTGGGGCTCAGTCTTGAAATGTCCGATGTCACCTACTTAAACTATAAACATCAATAAGGTTGCTCATTTTTTAAGTTAAGCACATGCTTAAATGCTTTGCTGAATCAAGGTCAGCATGCTCAAAACTTGGAAGGATCAAGTCTAAAGTTTGACTTTACATTTGAAGGACTAGCTCCAAGAGTATTTTTCTAACGTCCCAACCTAATCCTAGGAATGTCTGTTGAACCAGACATAGTATATCATAAAGGATTTACAACAATTAGTTTGGAATGACCTGCACTGTCTGTTTCCTGGTTTTGCTCTGGGGAAGTAATGTTCTCACCATAGGCTTGTGCCAAGAAGCCTCTCACCCAGCCAGCTCTCCAACCAGCACCATCTAAGTTGATAAACAGTCTGAGTAGCAAGCTTATATCTTCAAAGCATCTGGTGAAGGTGGCCTATCTCACTGCTATATTCTCAAGCAGATGAACTGGAACAATTAAAAAGAAAGTTAATATATCTACTAAAATGCTAAATTTAAAACTTGGAAACCTTCCTATCTGCTTCCTTCCATTTCAAAACACAGTGAGGTAACTAGGCCTGACTCTTTGGCATTAGTCCATTTAAATGGCACAGATTTGCCTACCTAACAAAGCCCTTTTGTTTCCTACAACTGTGAAACTTTGGTGCACTGTAACTTTTCACGTTTCCCAGGTTACCTTGGCACCAAACTGAGAGTAAATGCCTGCAAAAGATTTTAACTCTAGTTTTGAAGGAATATAATATCCACAAGGAAGAATGATGGCTTTCAGTAAGTACCCCATGGTAGCAAGAACAATGCTGAAAATCAGTTATGCTTCAAATGTCCATGAAGCTTCTGGAAGACCTGTGGCTTAATAGAGAGCTGCACTCCCTTCTCTGTTACAGGCTGCATCACGTTTGTCTTTTCTTCTGTTCCCCTTCCTCATGTTATACCTGTTCAGCTTTACCATCCGATGCAAAGGGAGGAAGGGGCTGTGACATATCTTTTAAAATATTTAATTGTAAAGACCTCCTGAATTTGAAGAAACTTTAAATTCTGGAGCTGATTTCCTGCTCTGTGGGAAGAAATGGATCTTTTGTCATTGATTCCACAAGGGCAGGAAGCAATTCCAAGCACATACACATATGGTGTTAATATGATAACTGAACGTAAAACAGAAAATAACTTAACAAATGTAACTACTTGGGGTAAATATCCTTCCCATTTTTCAGAGGCTGCAGAAGGTCCCAGGTGGATAAAATGGGAGTAAGTCTGTGTCATATAGATTAAATGGGTAGGAAACACTTGCAAGTGCTGGAGCATTGGTTTATGGTAAAGTTCCAGAAGCTCCCTCCTTGCCTTATGCAGTAGGGAATAACAATCAGAAGCTTGTTTGGTTTTTTTTTTTTTCTTTCCAACAGCTGTAATAAAAGGGCTTGAGAAGTTATGGCAAGGCCACCTGCAGACAGACCTATGGGTCCTCTGCACTGGAGCCAAATATGAGGTGGTTCCAAATTAGATGCTAAACATGGATGCATTAAACCAAAGATACACCTCGTGTGACATATATATCAGCAGGATTTTCTGTATGTTTTTTTTCCTGAGGCATTCAGGGTCTTTTCCTGAGATACTTAAGACACCCCAGGGCAACAGGTCACTGTCAGTGAACCCCAAATGGATACTACATTCATTGTAGTATCACATCTGAGAGAAATAAAAATTGGACGAAGACCAGGAAGAGCACACAGATGACCATGGTTATGTATCATTCAAAGAAAAATTTGGCAAGACATGAGAAGGTATAGGATTTAGCAGACAGCAATATGATGGGTGAAATACAAGTATCATTCTATCACATTTAATATATGAGTTATTCCCTCCTAGAGTGAATGCAACTGAAGTAACAAATCCTGATATTTTTCCTTATCCATGCTCTATGCACACCTTAAAATTCACCATAACACTGCAATTTTTTAATTTTTTTTCTTTTTTTAGTTGTTATTATTACCACCACATCCAGACCATGTTATAAACCAAGTTCCCAATATATTGACCACCTACACTGTGCATAATAACAAACAGTTCCTGCCTGAAAGGACTAACAGCATAATTAAATAAATTTATGGAAAACTCACGCCCAAAGAAACTACAAATCCTCTCTACATTCAATGAGAGAGGCTCTGGCAGAAGCCATTGGAGAACTCCAGGATGAAATCTGGCATCACTGGTGTCAGTTGCAAAACTCTCATTATCTTTGGTGAAACCAGGACTATGTTTCTGCTTCATAGCCTTTTGTTCAGACAACTCAAACCTGGCATTTCTTAAGTTTTCTTATTTCTACTCCTTGTTCTTTTACACCAAACACATTTTTCCTGTACCTTCTGTTTATGAACTGATACTTTTATAATATAATTAGGATACAACTATGTCTAATTCTATTAGTCTCTGTCCAAGTGTTCACTACTTAAAATATGAATTCTTTCACAAGGATATATCCGAAATTTACACTGCAAGGTTTTTTTCACAATACGTCCTGCTTTGAAATACTATTTCAATGCTTCATGTTCTCTATCTTGCATTTCTACTGGTGCATTTAATAAGACTTGGCTTTCAGATTTAAGTTTCTTCTTTAAAATAAGGAGAATTAGTGCACTTGGGATATAGGACGCTCCACGTAACATTGCTGGCAGGCCAAGATAGAGCCACCTGAAATAAACAATGAACTTCATTAAATATATACATTTGTGAAAAAATAGCAAAACTATTCAGCATACATTGTTTTGTGACAATTGCCCAGCCACTCTAAAGCTTGTGCCTTGGGCCTTTTGGGTCTCACAGAAGATGAATCCATATCAGAACAGAGAATATGTCAGTGTCAGCAAAATGACTATTTACATCACCCAATTTCAGGCAACAAATTTAGCCAGCAAAGTTAACCACCTGGCACCCTTATGGCTTTTTCCACAGGAAAAAGAGAGAGAGCCCTGAAAAGGGCAGATCAGACCACCTGAGTAAAACTTCTGGATATTCATGAGCTAGCATTCTTCTTCCAAATCAACCTCAACACAGCATTAAAAGGAATCAGCCTGAGGCCATTAATTCAATAAGACATTTCTTCAAAATTCCTACAGTGCTCCTTGAAGGACTAAAAAAGTATGAAGCGTAGTATCCGGGGCCAATTTCCAACTTCGGTAACTATATCTTCTCTATGAATTTCTCCTCTATTTTAATTCAAGAACTATTTCAACCCTTTTCTGTTTAAAGATATTGCATAGTCAGCCATGAAACATTTTTCCCACAAGGGCTTACTGCTTTTAATTTTTTTATCAGAATTCAGTGTCTTAAGGTCTGTTCTTGTGAAAGGCCACTAGTGACTGTAATTATGGCACCAGAACTTTTCTGTTCAAAGGGTGTTTCGTCTGTGGCAAATGTTGCACTTGACAAATAAAGCCAATGCCAAAGAACAGTGTGTCAAATCTCTAACACAGGACCAGTTTGTCTACTAGGAAAAGATAAAGAGCATAAAATTATATCTCTATGCATGTAATCATACACTAAGATGGAGAAATGAAAATAAAGTATAAAATATACCTGTATGTGACGATGTCATACATCCTACATGCTCCTTCACCACCACAAGTCGTAGTACCCCACTTTAAGCAAGTGGTATCTATCAAAGCTCCGAAATAAATTGGAGATGGAATTCCAGCTAAAAAGAATATTAGCAACATTTTTGTGAATAAAGTATTTCTTCTGATTAGCAGATACACTATAGAACCTATGCTGCTTCTCACCTACTCCATCTGTCCTGTCCTCTTGCAGCATGAACCATGTTCTCTGTATTTCTTATGTTCTCTCTTCTTCCTTATCCACCTACCCTCAACCAAAAATTTTCTTTCCTGTTGCCTGTTTAACAATATATACATGCTACAATATGGACTGTGATTCCTATTGAAAACTCCACATTTTCTCTCAGTGAGAGTGAATGTTGTGTTCGATAAACATATAGCAAGAGCGAAGGAATGTGGAATGGCTTTCAGATGAGCAGCAGATGTAGTCAGCCTATTACCCAGTATAAATAAATGCAAATGGAAAACTGTTCTAATTTGCCATGCTGCCTAGAGCTGTAAAAAAACCCCAAAATTCTTCCTGATCAAAGGCACTCCATAGAAGTAGACTCCTGTGCCATGCCCATAGTCCTGGTGTGTTCCTTATCTAACTCTAGATCAGACGTAACTGTACTTCTGAAGCGTGTTAGACCTTTTCTTACCAAATACTCTTGAAGCTAGTCCATGGATACCCACTCCAAATGACTTCTCTTCAGGCTTTAGAGACCTGTACGATAATTACATTGTACACCAATTAGCAGAGGTGACGTTAATATGAAATGTTTACCTCTGTTTTTTTTAATCAAACTCTTCCTCACATTAGGCCCAAACCATACTAATTAGAGCATTGGTTGAAAGAGTTCATTATCCTCATTAGGTGATGTTTACTGAAGTTCCTTCACTAGGATTGCCAAATCACAAAAGGAAAAGCTATTGTCCTGGCATCATCCACTTGGACTGAGGCAGTGCAAAGTGCAAGATAGTTGTGCCTTAATCAAAATCATGTTGATGTGATCAACAAAAACATGGGTATCACACATTCCTCAAAATCTCAGTGCACTGACTGAGTAGTCCTACATTAATTCAGGATACAGCTGTTAGCCTGTTGTGAATGAGTGGTTTAGGGTCGCTCAAAGACCACATAGCCAGAAGCAAGAATAGATAATAAAGCTGATATGACACTAAACCTTAACACAGCACAGAAATTACATAAGATCTTTCTACTCGTCCTCCCTCCATACATAATGTAATACACTTTTAATTCCTGGAGGTGTTTGACCTCAGAATTAAAAGTCCAGTAGGTTTCTTAAGATAAGGACATTTTACTGTACCTTATTAAGACCATGTACCCAGGCATGGCTGCTAAGGAAAAAATGAAGCTGCAGACTAATGACAATATTAAAAAATAATTAAGCATCTTGTGACAGTCGTCTTCTCCATTACACTGGCCCAGAATTGCAGAAACATTTTGAGATGAAAACCCTGAGGTTGCAACACAGGTGCAGTTTTCAAATACCTGTCAAAAGAGTAATTTAATCACACATACTGGTCAAAACTTACACACTGAGTGTGAAACTTGCACACTTGGCACCTAGCTCACTCTCTCCTGCACTCGAGTATGTTACACATGTGCAGCACTGCACTGCGGCCTCTCTCCCAGTCTGCCAGGCACAGGTCCAACCATCATCTGTATGTGGCATATGAGGTTAGAGAGCAGGAGAGAGCTATGGTCCTCTTATGCAGCTGGGACTACGCTTCCTCAAAGAGTCCATGAGCAAGACAGCCCTCATATTTCCCAGCACAGCCTGGTTATGTGGTCCTTCCAGTGCCAATAGGTCTGGCCCTCTTTTTCATAATCTAGTGTGTGGTCTTTCATATGCCACAAGAGAAGAAATCAGAGGTGTTTGATTGAGTCGGGTTGCAATATTCTCACTCAAACACTTACCTCTACTTAAATCAAAGAGACTATTGCTAGAATAAGGGCTCTCAAATATCAGCCAAGGTGAGCAAGGGCATCAGTGTCTGGCCCTTACTATCTTCTAATACTTCTCTAAAATATTTGTCAAGTCCAAAGGCTTTCTAAAATCTCTGTGATTTTGATTTTTATTGAACTCATTTTTTTGGATTGTCTTCAGTCTAATTGGAACTTACTTTTTTAATGGAAAATGTATTATTAATTGAGATAATGGAAGTTCTATAATACCTGGTTACTTGTTTAAATCTACAGGGTAAAAGAGATTATTAAGTTCATAATACAGAATTTCATATTGGCAGAAATGTTCTTAGGGACTCAGGTTCCCAACTAGCAATACCTTGAGAATAATTTCTTGCTCCAAATTGAGCATTTAAGATTCCTTCAATTATTAGAAGAAAAGGGGGCTTCTTCATTATATTCTTTAATTTAAATTTAAACTAATTTTCATATTCAGTTTGGAATTTCTGTTGCCACTCAAAGAATTTGTCCAGCTCTATCGCCTTATACATCCAATTACATGTACATGTATGGATATTTCCCACACTATACTGATATGGATATTTCTCACCTCCTATATTTCATAGTTACAGCACAATAAAATGTATGCTTTACCACATTTTTTCCAGTTCCTCTTGAGGCTTTACACCCAGCAAGACAAGGTGACACATAGGTGATTCCATTGTTCCCACAAACAGGGTCCCATATTTTAAGTGGGCAATCACAATCCCTGTTGCAGCCAGCAAGTAGAGTATTTTCTGTATATGAAACTTGCTCTATTCTGAAATACATTTAGAAGATGAATAAATATTTCAGTAATGAAACACCTACAGTAACCCTTTGCAATGCTTAAGATTCTATCCTAGCTCACGTGTTGATCCAGGACACAATACTACATGCTCCTATCTTGGAGTCATGCCTTTCTATCTTTTTATAGGATGTTATATTATATTAATATTCTCAATTTATAGATTGGTATGAATATTCTACAGCATTTTTCTCATCTATGGCATGTACGTTCTTGATTGTCTATAAGCATTATATATATACCTACATATGCATTTTACAGACACACAACCCTTCCCAATGATTAGTGGCAGACTTCAAATCAAGAAACTGCAGATAAAATATCCTCTAATAACTCAATAGCAATCAAATTCCAGTAAAACAGCATAAGATAAAGAAAGGATTTTGTCCCTCTTTAATTCTGAAATTGCACTAATACATGCCTAATTTGATCAACAACTTTCTATTTTTACCTGCAGTTACACGACTTGAATGTATAATATTAGTAAAAGAATTAATATGGACATGCAATTGCATGAGTCTTGATGTGGATATCTTTTTTTAATACACTTTATTGTTTAAAACAGGGATAACAGAAGATAGATCTACTGTCTCATGCAAGTAAAAAGCCTTGAGAATTTAGGTCATGAAACTAAAATGTTGCAAAGCTATGAAGTCCCTGGCTGATTCTTGACAAGAAAAATCATTCTGGTGTCTTTTAAGTCCTCTTGTGTCTTAAAGAACATACCCTTCATAGGAAACTGTTAGGCCAGCAACTGGTGAAGCATCACAGATCGTCCAATACGCAGCAAAGTAGAGAAGGTATTCCAGTAAAGATACCCAAAATGCTATGTTCGCAGCCTGATAGATATTTATCTTGAATTTCTTCATGAATAAACCTCCCAAAAAATACCCAACGCATATAACGGGTAAGTTGTAAACACCTATTGAAACAAGTGAAACTTCCATGTTAAAATAAAGACCCCCATCAAAGCTACTGATAAGGGAAGACTGTGTTTGGCAAAGACTCATATCATGGCTGTGACTGAATAATTTAACTACAGTCAGAAATGGGTCTCTACTACTTCCCCTGCACACCCAAAATATCTGCCAATGTCAACAGCAGTTGGGAACTGCTTGGAGAGTGAGCTAGAGGGTAGGACTGAAATGATCAATTGGAAAACTGCAATTCAGAGTTGCAATCTAGTTCCAAAACACACACAAAAAGACAGGGTTTCAATACAGCCTCCCTAGCTGAAAGAGAAACTCAACAGGAAGATAAGCTAGTGGAGAACATCTTGGTGCACACCAAGCATCACAGAAAGGAGGAACAGACTTTCAGTTTTTATACAGGATTACTGAACGTGCTCTCACACTCCTTTGCTGTTTGATACTTTGATGAAGCATAGACTGACTGAAGTAGTTTTACACAAGTAGCATATGGCTTGGTTGGCTTTGCTCAAGGCAATATTGGTTTTCTAACAATACTTGACTGTGGGTGGGCGTGGATCATGTGAGGAAAAGGGAAGACTATTAAACCTGAATTTGGGTCATAGAATCATTAAATGGTTTGGTTTGAAGCGACCTTAAAGATCATCTAGTTCCAACTCCTGCCATGGGCAGGGACACCTTCCATTAGACCAGGTTGCTCAAAGCCTCATCCAACCTGGTCTTGAACACTTCCAGTGATGGGAAGGGGCATCCACAAATTCTCTGGGCAACATGTTCCAGGATCCTCTCAATGTACTATATATTTCAATACAGAAAACAGTCTGTCTTAAAAACAACCCAGCAGTGCAGTGTCAGTGCAACACAGATAAGATGTATGATAGTTACATGCCTTTGGATGCACAGCTTTGAAACACTGGTAACAGAGGGCAATAGACATAAGGTCTGGGACATGCTGTGTGTCAGGTTTCAAAGAAAATGGTGCAGCTACTGTGAAAGATTAGCACAGAGTTAAGGAACAGAAGGATGGCTAGATGTATTTTAAGATGATTCTTCTATAATGATTAAATAAATTCTGGTTTAATGAAGTGACTGCAGTTAAAACAAGGGAACACTGAAAATTTAAGACATGATCAAGTGGAACGATAGACAGGCTCCTATAGTTTCTGGATATTTGCTTTGTGCTAGAACTACTTGCCATTACCATTTCCCAATGCATGAACGCATTGTCCTCACTGATAAAAAAAGACAAGCTAATAAAGAAGAGACAAAAGAAGACAGGTATTTGGTCAGTGCTTTCCTTCCATGGAGTTCTGCATAAGAAAGAGGGTCTGAGGCTTTCAGAAGGACCAAGACCAATACCTGAGGAGTGAAAATTATGGAAATTGTTGAAGATCACTAGCAATTTTAGCTGTGCATAGGTTCAACCCATCTATGTCTTAAGATGTCATGTTCATGAACATCAAATCTATCCTTTACTTTATAGTATACTTTTTAATCAAGATAATACAAACATTGGGCCCATGGTGTCTTGGTGTAAATTAGCAAAACTTTGAGATCAGTGGTGCAAGTTTCATATCAGCTGAACTTTCTAGGCCAATTCAAAAGATGGGAAGAAGATTATAAAATTCTGCACAGAAAATTAGAAGATGCTTTGCAGAAAATGCATGATTATTTAGAAATGCTTTGTAGTGTGAACCTCTCATTTGTAGAAGCATTTGACCTTAGTATGTATATGTATACATGTACCCATGAACATATATATATATATATATATACACATTAAAAAAATAGAGAATTTGCTTTGAGACATCATTGCTTGGTAGAACAGAGCAAAGCAAAATGCAAACGTACCAATTAAAAAGATGGCATCTGATGCAGATTTTCCAAACTGCTGTTCCAGATATTTGGGCATGAAGGATATCATGCCATTGAAGGCACTGAACTGTAACACAGTTGTGCATATAAATAACATATAAACTGAGTTGCGAAACAGAGCCTTGAGGAATGGGATGAAATCTGTAATGAAACAATGTAATGAGTTAGTGTGATGCTTTATGAGATTAATTGCTCAGTGAGGCTGAGGGGGGATGAGGGGAACAGAAATGGTCCTTAACTGGATCAGGCTAATTCTTGTGCTTTGCCAGACACCACAGGCCAAAGATTATTTGCTTAGGCCAGGCTCACCCAACATGCCTCCTTTACACAAAGATAACCTCACACACACACATGCACACCAGTGCATGCTGCTGCTTGTAAAAAAATCACAGTAATAACCTTATCATAATAGTTTCCTAAAACTTTTTAGTTGTATAGTAACTGAACTTTGCACCTACAGATTTGCAGCAACAGCTACTCCCTCACCATTCCTAGTCCTTTTTCTCTCATCCCATGCCCTCAGAGCATCCACCAAAACCCCTTTCCCGCAGCTGGCATGCAAAGGGAGTACAAGGGGAAAGGGGTGCAAACACACAGATAGCTGAGTCAACCTGCCCTCAGAGACCTGATCACTGATTTTGGTTATTGCTGCTGTCAGTGATGGGGCAGAAGAGGCCTGAAGAGGGATGTGCCTACAATTATTCCCACCATACTCTCAAAGTCTGGATCCACCAGTCTTCAGCCAAGTAAGCATCTCGGATACTAATTTACACAGGTCTTTTCTCTCCATAATGCCTATGAAGTCAGGATCTGAACCATTAAAAACCCCACAATTCCTCTTTGTCTAACGTTCTCTACTAATTAATGTGCTGAGGTATTGTGAAGAAACTGCAGAAAAACATCAGCATCTGTAAAATGATGACTGTGCTTCATGGAAAGTGGGCACCACTTGGGATGGTTATATATCTTTCAGAGGTAGGCAAGTATCTTACTAGAAGAGGATCTGTATGCAAGTCTTGTAAAAATGAGTCAGATATCCAAAACACTATAAATAGGCTGTATTATTTATATATGCCATGTAGTTTATAATCAGAGCTTTCTGAGGAAGAGATTAATTTTAAGTATAAATACTTCAATTTTCAACTTTAAATCCTTGGCAATTAAAAAGCTGTCTGAACACGTCCTGGTCAACTGGCCATCAGCAGCCCTTGCTCGAGCAGGGGTTTGGACCAGGTGACCTCCAGAAGTCCCTTCCAATCTGAACAATTCTGTGAAATGAAAAGATTCTTAATTCAGGATATTCAAGGGCAGTAGACTTTCACACAAACACAGAGAGGGAATGATGATGAAAACATAAGCTCTGAAGGAAATTTCAAGTGCTAGGACACACAGTCTGAGCTAGGAACCTTTCCTCACCAGAGCAGTACTGTATTCATGGATTCATTTACGGCTACATGACAGCAGAGAAAGATGCCATGTTTATCAAAATGAAGTTGCAATATCATCCAAGATCTGAGTACTCACTCCAAGTATAGTGAATGTGCAGGACTCAGCTTGAAACACCATGGAGAGGTAGCTGGCACTTGGCACTTACTTTCTGAAAATGAAGATCCTGTCAAGGGGCTCTGAGCTGGGTATACAGAATCATGAGACTACTCTGAAGATCATAGCCTTTGACATATTTTATTCACTTACATGTCCAATTAGCACAAAAAAATGGAAGGGAAAAAAATAGCTTCCTACAGAGATAGGAAAGCCCACAGATGTGAATGTTGCCAGTGGTAACATGAATAAATGTAAGTCAAATAGATCCTTGTTCAACAGTCATTAAATGTTTATGAGACACTTAAGCACCTGTCAATTCCCTTTTATGGTTTTAAGTTGGACTCAAGAAATGCACAAGACTTGTGTTAGTTTTCTGCCTTTCGGCACAGTGAATGTGAGGTACAAACAACTAATATCTGCAACTTGTCCACAACTCACTGAGTTGTAATATTCCTAACTGGGTTTCAGTGCATTAATGTTCCACCAGGAAGAAAAGATCCAGATCTACATACATCTGAAGTGCAGGAGAGGGAAAGGAGTGAATTCAGATCCTGGATCTATGAAATTAGCTTTCTTGCTCTGCAAGGAGACATTCTAAATCCCTGCGCAAATCCTTTTTACAACAGAGAGATGAAAAACAGAGTATTCATTTCATACCTTGGACTCATCTTTACTTACAAAAATACACAGATAATAGTTCACATCTTAAAGGACTAAATTAAGAAGGACATAAAATACAATATGACTTGCCTTTAGCAATTTCATACATGGTCTGTTTGGCCTCGTTTTTATCATTTTCTTGCAATGGTATTACACTTTTTTTACTCATCTCCTCAGTTTCACCTTCCTTCACAAGTGACTTGGGCAAAAACCAAAAAGGTATTCCCGCAAGAAGATTCAGTGATGCACAAATCAAAATGCCCAGCCACCATGCTCCAACCCAACGGGCATCAGTAGCTGTTATAGTTATGTCCTCTATTAAAAAAAAAAAAGAAAAAAAAAGAAAAGAGAACAAACACAAACATACATCTTATATTAGTTCAGAAACATTCTTTGCTGTCATTGGGTGTTTTCCTAGTCATCTCTGATGTGATATATTAAAAGCATTTTAAAGATTCTTAAAATGATGCTGATGAAAGAGAATAGTCTCCAGTCTTCTTTTCTAATGTTGCTAATTTTCTGGCAAATTTCAATATTTTGTCTTAAATTAATTCTAGTCCTCTCCTATGTTAAGCCAGATGACACAATTGTTCATCAAATAATTTAAGTGCAGATTCATTTGTGTATGTGTGAATTCAGCCCTTTTATTGAATATTATACACACATTTGCCACTTAAACACCAGCAAACTCAGATAAAATTAAGACCTCTCATGTTAGCAAAGAAACATCTTTTAATGCTCATAAATACACCATCGTGCCTACTGATTTATATGTAAGATTTTATATATTTGTCCATTACCTGCATCTACGGATCCCAGATCAACAAACAGTTCTGCACAGAAGGATGCCAACAAGAAACCAAGGAAGGGGCCGATTACAGTTGCTGTATGTAGACATCCTAAAGTATGAAAAGGAGAAAACATACTAAATTAGAACCCAGGTATAATTATTTTCTTGGAATTCTTATGTATGTTTAGGACAGCTCTACTGAATAGACATTTGCACCTAAAAATGGCCTCATTTCAACAAGTTCATCTCTAGTTAAATTACAAGTTCTACGGTATTATTATTTCAATAAGGCAATAATGTCTGTCTTCTCTCTTCCTTTATTGGATTGAAGGGAGTCATAACAATCGTCTCTTTTGCTTTTTTTTATGTGTGTGTTTGTTTCGGGGAGGGAGTTATCATAGTAGTGTAGATTTACCCAGGTAGAAAGGTGAATTCTCTGCTTTGGCAAAATCCTCCAAATATGAAATGCCTAAAGGCATGATGGGAGTTTCACCCATTCCTCGTACTATGTTTCCAACCATCACAAATATCCACAGCAAGGACCCAGGCTCTTTTTCACATTCTGTGAATAAAAATAAGAAGCCAGAATTAATGTTTTAATTCTAACTATTAATTAAATTCTAGAGACAAAGAATTGACTAACAGCTTCAACTTTGGTGGGTAGGTCTGCCCTGTAAAACAGAGAAATAAGTATTCACAATATTTGAAAGGTTCCAGACTGGAAGAAGCTGTTGTACTTGCTGGAGTAGAGTTTAAATCACTTCTCTCTCCATGCCATACCTTGTCCAACCACCTGGCAGTCCAACCACTGCGTAATCTAGGCCCTTTCCTTTACTCATTTCCCTCACCAAAACTGCGATTTTCATGTCAGTGCAGAGAAGACAATGCCTGAACATCAGTGATGAAGGGATGAAAAGTCATGCCTGACTAACCTGATCACCTTCTACAACAAAGTAATACTTTCTGTCGACATGGGGAGGGCAGTGGGTGTTTTTTACCTGGACTTCAGCAAAGCATTTGCCACTGTTTCCCATAGCCTCCTCCTAGACAAACTGGCAAGATACAGACTAGATGGACAGTCTGCGAGATGAGTGGGAAATTTATTCACAGGCCATACTCAGAGCATGGTGATCAATGGCTTTTACTCAGGCTGGCAGTCTGTCACAAATGGGGTCCCCCAGGGACCGATACTGGTCCCCATGGTATTCAACATTTTCATAAATGATCTGGATAATGGGACTGAAAGTACTCTCACTAAGTTTGCTGATGACACCAAACTGGGTGGTGAGGTGGACATATCAGGAAAGAGGGTCATCTTACAGAGAGATCTGAACAGGCTGGAAGAGTGGACTAGCAAGAACAATACGACCATCTCTCTGAAATTCAGGAGTCTTTTGCAATTATGCTAGTAATTGTTGCATGAAGCCCATACATTATCATTTGATTATAAGAATATTGTCTGAAATAAACCAGAAAACTTCCTGATTTCACAGTGAGGTGCCACCATTTGCTCACAAGAAAGCCATGCCAGTGCAAAAGATGTGGTGGTGTACTACCCTTGCAAGGAATGAGATTTCTGAGCTTTCCAGCTTCTTTGCCTTGATTCAGACTGCTAGCTTCTGGTTTACTTATGTTCATAAGCCCCCAGAAAAGCACATGGAGAGTAAATTCGTATGTGTTTAAATCATTGGCTGTTTGCTGGTAACCTCAGCCGACACTTCGTACAACAGTTCTCACCACCTGGAAACCCCAGCTTACACCCTTACCTCAAAGCTCTGTTCTAGCACTATAGACTTTTGCCTTGCATATCAATGACCTCCCTATCCAGGAATTTCATCTGTCCTATTCGGGTATTCAATTTCAGATTTGGGACATCTTGAGGACAATGCAAATTCTGATTTGGAAAATAATATACAAATTCTACCATAATTGGCACAAGTCATCAAATGTTACAGAAAGTTTTTCTGCCTCCATCATACCTCTGCAACTCAGAAGGTCAGTGTTTCCCTGAGCAGGCACCCACTGGAACTTAGCCCACAGTCTGCTGGTCTGGGCACTGCTCTGAGGAAGTCTCTGACTCACTGTGACCTTTATACAACTCTCAATCAAAATCAAGATCCATAATAATACATCTGGCCAGCCTGCCGAATCTATCTGGGGATCTAGCTCTCATTTATTCACATCTGTCCTCCTACATAACTCAGCAGAAGAATACTGTGCTGCAGCACAATCCTGTTTGTCCCGCATCAGCTATATCAGGAACTATATTAGCTTTAGTACTTTCTTTCTCTCCCTGAATTTGGATTTCTTCATCCCATACAGTCTGCTTCAGATTACACTGTTCTCTATGGTCTACTTTGTCATGCTGAGACTTCTCAGTGCCAATTCATTATCAAATAAAAACTGCCTTTGTTAGCAGCAACTGATGACTTTCTAAATGAAAGCATTAATGTCCAGACATTAAGGCTGGATCTCCTGTATCAATGTCAGATTGCTATCAGTAAACATGGGTGAAGCAATCCACATGCAGATGTGGTCAAATTCAAACCAGTTTTTGCATCACACAAGAGATGAACTCATATGTATGAATGTCACAGTTTTGCTTGTCCATAAACTAATAGGGAAACAATCACCTTACCCAAATACAGTCATAGGGCTGAGGACCTATGGGTTCTAATGTGTATACTGAATGACTGTATAATTTAGAAGAAAATGCTTTACCTATCCATACCTTAATTTATGCATTTATAAAATGAAGAAAAACAGTATCTGAAATCTTCAAATGAAAAATTAATACCAAGTGCTATTAAGTATACACTTTTCTCAACTTTTCCTTGTAAAGATGAAAAAATTAATGCCTGAAGTGACATGCAGTCTTGGAAAGCATGTAAGTCACTTCCATTGCTAAATGGAGACACAGAAAACTGCAGCACACCACCACTGTGGTTTGATGTCACTGTGTTCATACAACATTACAGCAGTGTGATTCAGCTTTAGCACACATTGATGGAGCACCATCACAAAATATAGCAATTAACTGTGGGGTTCATCTCACTTAAGTTTTGCCATCCACCAATCATCTAAATTTCCAACAGTCAGTAGGCGCATCCAAGAGGTAATCTGACCCACTCTAAAGTAAAGAGCATGAATGCCCTTACAGCAAAGGACACACTCTGCAAGAGCTCTGTAGTCTGCTTTGACCAACTATCAAGGGTGCCTACAGAGATGGTTCAAACTAAATGCTTCCCTTTGAGGTAGCTAAAGACTCAGGATAGTGTGAGGATTTCATGTGTGATCGTTTAATAGTTGCCTCTGAGCCGTTTGACTTTGTAGTAGTTACTTTATACGCATATTGCTAGTGCACATACAGGTATCAATCTCCCAGGTAAGTTTTAGCATAGTTTAAACTATTTTCTCTAAAAGGAAGTGAGATCTATGTTTTTGCTCTATTTCTAGTTCTTTTATTTCTTGTGTGGTACAACAAAAAGGCATCCTGATGCCTTTTATCCGTTGTCCAAATATGTTTTCCACCTCCTCATGGTATAATAGTATTTCAAGTCAAAAGAGGAACATTTGTGAGAATAACTTGGTACTATATTTCCCCAAAGTGGACTGACAGGGATGTTAATTGAGCTTTTCAGATACTGTGATAGTGCATGAAAAAAAGCTACAGCTCTGGAGTCACAGACTAAAGAAACAAGAAGGCTAGGAAATTTCCTGACCTCCAGTTTTTTGCCTGCAAAAAGTACTGATCAAAACCAGGACCCTGAAGTAATTGCTAATAAAAATAAAATCTTATTTACTTAAACACTATAAAAACTGAGGAAAAAGTATTAGTAGACATAGGACAAATCATACCTGTTGATGGTTCCTCTGTAGATAAAGAGAACAAGCTTTGATTAACAAGGCACAGAGGCATGACTGAAAAATTCTCCTGTTGTGAAATACTGCTTTCAATACGATACCTGTTTGAATCAAAGGAAAGCACATATAGGTTAAGAAGAAATACATCAGAACCACCTCATAAATCTGTCATTCAGTTATAAGAAGAGTGTGTAGCTAGAGAAAGAAGGAAACCTACATCAGAAGTTAACTGAGCCTTAACAACAAATCAGGCTAGGAATGAAGGAACTGTAGCAGGGAATCAACCCAGTGTTTTATCCAGACTGTTATCTAGCTTCTAACATAATCTTGTAACTGATGCTTCAGGAGGAGTTGATGAAACACCCTAATGAAATCCCTCATATCATCTTCTCTCCTACTCTTCTTACATTCTAACCCAATTTACACCCTAAGTAGAGGGTGCCACCAAGGCTTTCAGAGCCATACCACATTGGACATACCAAGATTAGAGGATCTTCTTTACTCAAAAGATATCTCACTGATTAAAATATAGACAAGCCAAAATGATTATTTTGTTAAGCCTAGCAAAAATAGTGAAAAAGTGGTTACAGAATCATTATAGTCTGTAAAGGCCTTGCCAACACACCCATCAGGTATGATCTGTCACCCAGGCTCCAGACCAAAGACATCTTTAAAAATCATCTTGTATTGCCCATCCAAGCAGGTAACAGCTAGTAGTGTAATGTGACAGTATCACAGGCCACTGTTTCTACAGAGTCCACACAAGAGTTAGCATAAGGATGAAGGCAAGGGAAAGGTGCGCAGCAGAGAGGTGACTCTCCTCAGGAAGTAATGACTTTTGAAGCCATCTCAGAAGCAAAACAAAACAAGCTGCTCTACAATTATCATATCAGACCCATGCTCAGCAATGTCTCTCTCAATAAGCAGTATTATTTCAGTAGGAGAAGTTATGGATTAAGGCAAGTAACCATCACAGAAGCTGCTGTGAGTTAAGCAAAATACTCACCTTCCAAATAGAAAATGAGGAAGTGATATCAAAAGACATCCAAATGACAGAACTGTGCAGCCCAGAGCAATTATTCTGGGTCTGTGAAGCTTTGCTCCAAAGTAACTCACAAATGCTATCAGCAGCAAGTTACCTGCAAAAAGAACTTGGTTCATATTTACAAACCAAGGCATCCTTATATCTTTTAAAGTGTAACACAAATTTGAGTATATCTTGTTAGCTCAGTATCTTTTACTTTTCTTGTCTTGTAAAAACCGTAACTAGACAGGGAACTGCCTAAATGATGCAGCAACTCCCTGCTAACTGTGATCTTTTTCTAGAAGAGTTATACCACATGGAAAGAACATGAAAATAGAAGGCAGAATGTAAAAGAGACCATAGTGAGAGAGATTTTTGACTGCACCTATGTAGAGAAGAATTTTCCCACTACTGTACATAGAGACCAGGCCCAGGGACTGCAGCATAATAGCTCTTTTAGGAAGTTATTCTCCTAGGATACTCTATTTTGCAATGTAGGGGAAAATAAATACAGAAGTATGTATCCAAGTGGTTTTGTACTGAAAATAATAAACACAAGATGACATACAGAGGAAAAAAGGAATAATAAATTAATACTAATTTTAGTAATAGTTTGAGAGGAGTAAAAAAATACAGAGTTTTGTGCCTAGTACCATTTAAAAATACAAATGTGCTAAAAACCTTCATTCTCTTCTCCTCTGCTTTCACTTCAGAATCACTTATTTTCTCTATTCTTCATTTATTGCTATGCAACTAAGAAAAGAATCAAGCTTTATGTTATGAATCAGGCCCCATAAAAATAGTAATTTAGTAATCATGCACCTACTAATTTTGTGATCTTTTTGTCAAAAGAACAAAACCATGTCTCTGAATGATGAGCATCATGATCTGAAAAAAGATAACATCTTTTTTTTCTGTATAACTGCTAGACAGACTGTATTGAACCAGTGGCTTGAAAGACACTTAAGGTCGTACACTTATACGGTCCTAATAAGTTACTTCTGTCTGCCACATACACTGCCACAACTTCTTATAGAAAAGTGCATATGAGAGGATAATTTATTTAAAATAATAAGCCTTTTACATACCAGTTCATTAATCTTGGCCATTTCATATTTCTTAAAGTCTCCTTATCAAAAGCAAGAATATATTCTGGGTATTCCTTCTCTGTCATAACTTTGAGCTGCCCTATCAGACTGCTTTGCAGGCAGCAGCATGGTGCTGCCAACAGTTTCTTCTTCTTGCATATGCAGATATAGGAGACCAGGAAAAGGGGGAGAAGGAGCCTTGTCTCCCCTCCCCACCAGTGTATATGAGCCTGTGCAGACCATTCCCTCAGCTGAGCCAGGGATAATAAAGATCCACACTGTAACTTTAAGGGTGTAAAACACACCTTCTGAGGATCTCTACTGAGATGGGTTTGAAGCTATCAAGCCTTTTGTTTGGCTTTTTTGGCAATGACAAGACATAAGCTTGTCACTGGGCAATAAAACTCACTGATAAGCAAGGTAAGGGTCACTGAAAGTAGAACTGGAAACTTTCTTTACAGTTGTACAGGTACGAAATCTTGAAATACTATTGAGTTTGAGCAAGGAGACAATCTACTCCAACCAACTTTGAGGTCACTGATTAAAAGAACTGTAAAATGCTAAATATGACCTTAAATTCAAGCAAAGCTTATAAAATCTTTCTGTTTTGTTCAGAAAGATTCAATACTAAGCTCATAAACTTGCTCTGTTTTGTTAGTTGCTCTGTCATATCTTATGATAGTGCAGAAATTAGCTGAACCAGCTTTTAATCCTCAACTTCCTCATTTAAGTTGTCCTGTTAGTTTCCCAGACACTAAATGTGTAAATAGCAGTGGAAACGGTAAGATAGAGTTGGTCACTATTGTCACATACAGTAATCAACAGACTGCTATGGACTTGAGAGTCACTAATACATGCTCAGTGAACATATTGTATTTTCAAAGAATAAGAAATATTAAAATGAGCGATTACCAATTTCAAAGCTTCCATTAATGATCCCCACCAAAGAAGCTGGAATATTGAATTGTTTCTCTATCTGTGTATACATGCTGTTCATGTAAGCACCAGACATCGTTTTACCAACAAATGCAAGTAATAGTGCCAGCAGAAATACCTAGCAAGGAAGAGGAGAATGCATAAAGAATTCAAAATTATATATTTAGAAATATTCCATGGTTATTTTCCCCACCAAAGATGTGCTTCCAGGTAAAAGAAATGAACAGTTCTGTTGCACTGATACGTGTGTAAATCCCGTCATCTGTCCTTGTCCACAGACTTATGGCTTCACTAAACCAAAAAATAAATACAAAAAATATTTTGTTCCTCACCCGCTCCCATTGACCAAGGCTGTCCTCAGACACCCTAAGCGCCATTTCCCCAGCCAAGCCAGGCGCAGCACAGCCTCTCCCACCGTGTGTCTGCTGCAAGCTTGCCATCTGCAGGACTGAATAACGCCTGCAGCCAGACCAGGGTGCAAAGACCTTCGCACCCCTTGCTCATCGGAATGACATATTACTCGGAGAACTAAGATCGTTTCCTTTGATCAAATTACTTGATCGAGTATCTGCTCCCTCATCTCAGTAGAGGTCATGAGACCAGAACAAGTCATTTCAAACAGAAGGAGTAAACAGTGTATCCTTTTTGCAAGAATGTAGTAGCAATTGACAGTGAAAAAGTAAATTTGAATATATGCAGTAGTATTCAAATCCTTTTAACTTTAGGGTTCTTAATAAGCAGTATTTATGACATGAAATCAATAGTATTTTTAAATACATCTGCTGCAAATGGTAAAAAGCGTAAGTAATGTATTTGGGCTTTGAACTACTATTAAAAACAAGCTATTTTCCAACCTTTTATAGTGCTTCTTGACAACTTTAATTGTCTAGGGCACATCAACAGCCAATTTTTACTGCCATGTCACAATCGGTAAGGCTCATTTCACAGGTTTAAGAAGGAATGGTAAACATGTCAGACGAGGGGGATTACACAAAATCAGAGGTGGAGCTTCAAAGGAGCAATCAACCATACCTCCAACACGTCATAGAGTGTAAAGTTCAGGGACACAAAAAGCAACACATGATTGCTTACAAACTTGCTTGACCTCGGTTAAGACATTAAGGATAAGGAAAGAAACAGAGCTTATTCATTCGTTTAGTCTTGATTGTAACTTCTATGAAACCATTATAAGTGCAAGCAATTACAGTTGTGTGTTCATACAAAATTGCTAAAATATTTCTGTACCTTCAGCTTGGAAATGCAGCAGAATTTGTCCCCTGCACATGGCTTCTCAGCTTCTTTCATGTTGCCCTTTTAATTGATCTCAATGTCTGTTTCTGAGTCTGTCCAATGATCCCACTACAGTGTTGAAAAAGACAAAAGAAAAAAATAAATATTTTTGTCCCATATTTGCAAAAAATCAGATTCATGCTAAGATATTTGATATTTGAGTGTCTTCCTTAAATAACTGCAAACTAGATTCCAACAAAATCTACAAGCCTATACACTTTATTCTAATCAAGGAAGTTTGACATGTGAATGTCAGCAATGTCACAGCTAGCTATTTCTCATCAGATACTGAATGCTGCCAGCAGCATACAACCAATAAGCAAAGAACAGAGAAAACAGACATTCTGAGGGCAAGTTAGTTGTCTGTAAGACAGACAATTTCAGCCCTCTTCATAAGACCACTGTAAAAGACAGGACTATGAAGATCTATACGTTTGACTGACATATACCTGTCTCTGTGGTCTTTATTTACTATGCCTCTCCTTGCTAGCCATAAAATGGACATTTAGTTCTGCCTCTGCATGTTCTGTTGAGCCCTCCCCTCTTCCACTGGCATCAATATAAAATTGTTAATTTTAATAGAAACTGTATTGGAGACTAATCTCTTGGCATTAAAATTAGAAGGAGAAAAAATAAAACCA
This sequence comes from Cariama cristata, assembly GCF_000690535.1. NCBI lineage: Eukaryota > Metazoa > Chordata > Aves > Cariamiformes > Cariamidae > Cariama > Cariama cristata. The sequence goes on along the minus strand of NW_009597718.1, from coordinate 14,191 downwards.
AAACCACCAGACCAACTTAAGTTCTAAATGGAAACGAACCAGACTCTGTTCTGCTTCCCCTACCAAGATTTGTAAAAACATTCCTCTCTATTTGTCTGCCTACTTTTAGTCATCTCCATCTCAACTTGACTGTTAGAACATCTGGTAGTGCTAAGCCATCTGTTTTCTTATGCATCTTACATATTTCCCAAAAATGTGTTCAAATAAGGAGCAATATATTCCAGGGACTTGGAATATACTTATCTGTAAAAGCCCCTACACATCTGAGGGTTAGCACAATGTGTTAAACAGAGACAACACCAGTTTAAAGAAGATTTATCTTGAAGGGCTGCTACAAAGGCTTCATTAAATCAAGTTATTCAATACAGTTCCCTCTGCCAGATGGGGTAAGCTGAAGAAAACCTGGGCAAGTCAGAGCCCTACCTTATAGTTGAGATGGATATACATTAATTTCCTCTTTTTCGTCGTGGATACACTTTCCAAGTGCAATCTTGCAGCACCTGCTCTTCTCTATGTTTTCCACTTCATAGAGCCACAGCTGGGAAGCAAGCTGTCCTTGACAAGGCCACGAATGGGACTGAATTGCCTTTCACATTCTTCAACCCAACACCCTCTCAGTCAATCTCTTCAAACACTAATTTCTACAACAATGTTAATCCTCTCAAATGTGTTTCCTAACTAACTTGATTCGTAGCAAATTCATGGGCATTAAGTCCTTCTACATCTAACTCCTCATTTTCAGTCTCTTAGTGTAACACGTTATTATTGCATTCCTGGAAATACTTACTTTACAATTAAGTGTAGGTGGTCAGCAACTCAGACAATTAACTATGACATATAAATACTTTGCGTTTCTGCTTTGCTTAAAGATGCTGACACAAACTGTGTTCAATCACAATAATAAATTGTGCTTATACACTTGCACTTTCTTTGCAATTTGGCATAAAAGTTTGTATCTGAGGGAATTGTTTATGCTTGATCTTAATACTGCTTTATTCTGACTGTAGCCCACCAGCAATGCCAAAAGGTAAGCAACAGAACAAAGACTGCAATCCTCTATGTCTGTTCTCTTCTGCTCCTAGGAGTTGGCAATGGGTTTCTGTCCCTTACTATAGCAGTCCCTGCATTTCACTAACATATGCAGGGAACATCTGGCTAATTACAGGTTTTCTTTTCTCATGCTAAAAGAAACCAGGCAGCAACCTCTGCCTAAGTTTCTCTTGGAGCATCAGAAACATCACACTGCCCCTCATACAATTACAGATGACAAAACGGCAATGTTTGCCTTTGCTTATTATCACCTTCCCTCAAAACATATGTTATGGTACAAAAAATGCATTTCAATCCATTTTTTACTGTGAAGATTATTAATTGAATAACAAAGCAGACAGAATTATTATTTCCAGCTAATGTCCTGAGGTTGCTTTCCCAAGTTTTAAAATATTTTTGCAGTCACACTTGACGAAATGGAACTGAAGCCAACACAGACTAATAGCCTACATTATCAGAGAGGTGTAGGGATGTAACTCACTACACTCAGGTGCATTTACACCACACTTTAAATCCAGGTTAGAACTCAGACTACCATTTCTGTGACTAAAAATGAACCAATAATGTTCCCACTCCTTTCTCCCATCTCCCTGCTCTCCGTTGTATGTTCCTGTTGTTTGGCTTGCTTCCACTCTTGGGCTCTCCAGACTCTTCTGCAAACCTCTTTAACTCATTAAGGCAGAAATTTAATGCAGGAAAAAGATTGCTTCCCAGGTAGTGAGCTGATTTGGCATGCAGAATGGTTCAACAAGTGTCAGACCCACATAAGCAAAAGAGCAGGAAAGTGGAGCCGAGAACATGAGAAGAGAGGAGGAACTGGGGGTGAAAGCAGAGTAGGAAAGGATGGAGAGTAAAACCTGCCCATAACAGACCAGTGATGTGTTATGTCACCTCAAACATTTGTGGAGCTACAGTCCCAAGCCCTAACCTAAGCTGCCCAGCCCTGAACACAGCTGGCCTCCTGGGATCAGCACAGCTGTAAGGAAATTATCTCCTTCATGAACATCAATCAGTATCTCAGTAGCCAACAGCAAGAGGAGAGGCAGCTTATGCTACTAAGATAGTCACATTGTGACTAAGTTTTGTAATAAACCACCTGAGGAATTTGTGCAGGCCAGGTGAGACTATATATTTAAGCAAAAGTTTGCCCTCAGGTTCTGACTGACCTACCAGCTACCATGTAAACACCTACACTTGGATCCTACTCATAAGCCTGCAATGTGCACTGACATTTCAGGGAAGAGGTCGATAAAATCCTTCCCTAAAGGATCTTACTCCTTCCACTTCTGCACTGAGTTGGGAACCTATTTATGGCAGGCTAGAAAGTTAGTTAGCGGTAATACCACAATTGCCTCTTCCAGCCATCTCCACTACTGGACTAAATTTCCACAGGCAACCAGAAAGACAGACAAGAAATCAGAAGACTTGCCTCCAGAAGGCATCCACTTTACATAGTGCACAAAGAACTAAAGAGCACAGTGTGGACAGGTTTTTTTCAGGACAGTTTTACTACAAAGAAAATGCATGAATTACAGCATCTGGTGTAAATTGGGCTGAACAAGGTTGGCTTAAAAACAAAGCAGATACATCCTGCGTGGATTAAAGCAGGCTCATTCAGTGTAGCTGACAACAGCAGGCAGGCTAGCGTTGAGACACATGAGTTTGGACCTATTTGTCCCACACAAACCCATAAATACGTTTTATAATTTTAAACCACATTTCAGCTTAGCTAACCAATAAAAAGGGAGAACAAAAGCACATTAATATCTGGATTTAAATGTCTACAAAGCAATATTCTGCAAGTTGCCTTGCCTGAGTCCCAAGGTGACGTCCTATTTTCAATGTAAAATGCATCTTCCATTTGGCTCGTATGGATAAACTCATAAGGCCTCGGTTTGTGTACAAACAGGATTAAAAATCATGAGGTAACCAAGCAGAGGGCAACCATAGTGTCAGAATTTTTAACTAGTTTATTTTTCCAGTTACTAGGCACAGTTCAAACTGTTACTTAAATGCAATTACTCTAATGTTAGACTGAGACAAAGGAAAATATTCTCATGGCAAAACAATTCGGTACTTACAGTTTTGAAAAGCTTCAGAAGAAATGACTGACATTGTATGCTTGAACTTTGACTTTTATTCTAAATTGTTGAAAATTAACCCAAGTATACTTACGGCAGAATTTGTGTTTTTGCCAAAAGGTTTCAGATATGCATTTTAGAGTACTCACTCAGAGGTGAAAGACATGGGCTGAGTTCTTCATTAGAAAAAAATTAAGCTTATCTCTTTCTCTTCCCCACTAAAACAGGCCAAGAGGTACAGCTATGTCAGATCCCTGAGCATGAAGTGCTGACATTCCTGCCCACTGAAGACATCCAGAGAGTGCTCACAAGCAAGAGAGGAACTTTAAGAGTGCACATAACTGTGTAGACTTACAGGCTAGCTGGTGTCCTAGCAAAGGGTCACACAGTGTCAGACTGGAAGAGAGGAATGAGTTTGTGTTTCTCACATCTTGAGGGGACGTTTAAGCCCTGAGTTAGTGGATGGAAAGCAGCACAGGCATAACCTTTGGCCTCTTCTTGCTGTCTTGGAGTGATTTGGAAGAAAGTGTAGCTCTTCCCAGTTGGTATAAAGCACTTGGAAGCTCAGCTGTAGGGCAGAACTGGGTCTGAGCCAAAAGTGGAGAAAACTACCTCAGCCCTTGAAGCACAGAGGCATAGTATCCCTCTTCTCAGCATCCCCTGCTGCTGGTCTTCAGTGCTTCTTCTCTGTGTAACTGCCTTTCTGGATCTATTTTCGAAGTATTCAAGTTTAACTACCTACTATATAAGTGGGGTGTTGTTAATTCTAGAAGGAGGCAAAGATCCTAATAATTAGGCACGGTAACATTCACTAGGAGCAGCCTTTCCTTTTGGACTTTTGTTAAATGATGACAGTTCACCATGCAAAAATGAAAGATAAAAAAGCCACCCATAGACACATAACTGCTGTGGTTGTCCTACAGGCGGGGAGCTGCTAGTTACTGATTACTGGATGTTACAAAATCAGAGAATAGTTTGACCAAGAGTAAATAGTTCTAGCTAATGTAACAAGAAGAGATTATGTGACTTCTTTGATCAAATCAGGTAGACATCACATCTAAGAATCTGTAGATACACCTTCAAGTACTGGCACTGAAGTAGGTTTCACTTGTGACCTTAAGTCTCTTGTTGACACTTGTGTTTGTCTCCCTCACAGAAATAACTACTAATGCACGTGAAAAACCTAAATGCAAGGTCTAAAAAGTGTGGTGAGGGTGGGACTGGGATTAATGAAAGCCTGACTTTGAGCACGGCCTCCAGGGCAGTGTTTCTCAGCTTTCTGAGGGAGCACCCAGCCTTCCTGGAAAACCTCCCTGGACTACCACATACCCTGTGCGGTTATACTGCTGGGAGGTGGAAATAACACACTGGCAAGAGACTGGGCATTTTTGTTACATGGTATTTTTTTGTCTCCAAACTTACAACTCTACTGCTGTACTGAAAAACATTTTGGAGACCCGCTGCTGCTGCCTTACAGACCACTGGTGGCTGAGGAGCCTGTCCAACTCAGTGCTGCACCAGAGCATGAGGTAAGGCATTTCCCCCTATTGTTTCTTACAATAAAAATTCACAATTGTAAATTTCTGAAAGCATATCTTCTCAGTTCTCACAAAAAAAAGAAAATTTCTCAAGTAAAAATCTATTAACATGCTTCCAATATGTGAAAAGCCTCATTCTCCCTCAGAAAATATGCATTTCATAAGAGCTATAGCGCTGCTTTCTGTTCTCGCTTCATGATGGTCTCCAAATCACACCTGATGGCTGTCTGTACTGGGATTTTGCTTATACAGTTTAACTAGAAATAGAAATTCTGTTTCCACATTTGATTTCCTTTAACTAAGATTTGAGGTAAAGTCTTAGTTCCCACTAAGATATTTTGAAGGTTTTCTTGCATTTTATATTTTCTCCACTTACCCATTGCCACTTCTGGAAAATTAAAAAATCCTCTGACAAAATAAGAAGAAAATATAAAAACAGTGGTCTGAGATCTGCCACATACTGCTTTGTGTTCACAGAAGACTGTACAACGAAAAAGCAACAGTGAACAGAGAAAGAAAATGGCTGAGTATATAGCTGCCTTAACTCCATGTGATCATCCTTGCTTCCTTTAAAGAAAACAGCTAAAAGTGATGAGGGAAGAGGATACTGACCACCAGAATGGCAGTTGTTCAACAGTGCAACAGCAAAGCAGTATTCATTCAGGTGTAAAGCAACTTCTCTCCTGTACTCATACCATGTGCAACAGCCCTCTGCGTATGACTAAGCGTTGTTCTATGTCGGAGAGAAGTCTTGGTGTCCTTAAAGCATTACCCTTACTTTTGCATTAAAAATATCTTAACTTCAGTATTCTAATTGTGATACCTATGGAAATCTGACTGCAAGCACCTAATCAAGAGATTTGAGGGGAATGCAGAGGGAATGTGATACATTATATTTGTCTTAATTGATTAGAAACTAGAACTGTAGATCTCAGTTTAGTTGGTTTTTTACCTTGTGTTTAGCTATTACAAGGATTTATCAGCCCTTTCTTCTTTCTCTCTCACTCCATCCATTTTTTTAATATTTCATCTCATGACTATTTCTAGAATATATTCTATGCATATTTTATATTTTAATCCATGCCTGTTTGGGGGGAGAAGACATCGTGATTTTGTCTGCAGAGATCCCTATTTTCAAATCTCCTTATCCATCATAATTATTTGAAAGTGAGCTTCTGAGATGCATGCAATTATTTTCAGTATCTACAGGAAATAAGCAAACCAGTGAAATAAATGCCATTGCCTAGGTTTTTAATTAATTATTAAATAAATAATCATTAAATAAACTTTGATGAGATAGAGAGACATGGTAACATCACATACAGGACTGTGTAATTCTACAATCTCAGTAGGATTATTTTGTTCAACACTAATTTTGCTCCAGGTGAGTAAGGTTGAAGATTCAGACCCAGCAAAGGAATTATAAAAAATGGAAAGCAAAAATTCCAGTCAAATAAACACCCCCTTATAGCAGGCACTTAACAATTTGCTTTAAAAACTTATCTCCATATCAGAAAAAAATAACCCATGTGGCACTTTAAGTGATTTATAGTTTGTGCCTACTATCATATGATTTTCTAGATCCTTTTTAGAGAACTTTGCTTTTAAAATTTCCCCTAGAATTCATCATCAATAATGTGCATTTTAGAAACTGAAGACAAATAAGTACCCCCTTTCCACTTGAAAAGAAAAAATAAGAAAGGGGAAGAAGAAGAAGAAAAAAAAAATTATCTTTTTAAAAGCTGAAGTACCTCTTCAGAGTGATGGCTTTAATTACTGCAGGCATCAGCTTATCTCAACTAACTTTTGAGGTTTAAACGCCTTTTTCCAAAGATTCACATTGCCCATTATAGAAGGATGACTTTTATACCTAACACTCAATTTTGGTCAATTCATATTAGCATAGTTGTGAAGTGCCTTAAAGTAGGAGCCTGTGTGCTGAACATTCACAGAAGTCAAAAGATTTTCACTTACTGATGCGCTTAAGTATGAATTGAATTTATCTTTAAAAGCAAAATGAAGAAACAGATGTTTCAGGGGCATGTTCCTTCAGACACATGCATGCAGACACAGACAAACACACACACACTAACAAAAGTTTTCCCAAGGATTGTCTAAATTCAAACCTTCTTTCTGATGTTCTAGGTTTCTGTAGTACCATGAGAAAAGAAGTACTATTGGAATTATATCAGTCTTTGCTTCATCGAGAAAGTGTCTTAGAGACTTCTGCTTACAAACAAACAAAGGCTAGTATTCATACATTTGGCTCCACAGTTTTGGAGGAAGGAAAAAGGCCTTTTACAGGGATCATGAAAGAAATCATTCCTATGAAAACAGTGTTTTCCCATAAAAAAATATTAGGCTGAAAATACATTTATTTTCATTTTTTGCTGCCTCAGAGTGCTGGAGAGCTTTTATATTTTTTCAGGCTTTTTGGAAGCTGAAGGATATTGGGGGAACATTTTTAGGGTAAGTGTGTGTTCTCAATCTTAGTACGTAATTGTAGCCTACTTGCACGGTCTTTGTGCCCAAAAAAGTACCTTGAAAGAATGCACCCATAAGGCCCATACCTGGGCACTTTAGTGACTTCTGTGAATTTAAAGTGTTTGGATATGCTTGGGTGACACTGGGAAGCACCTACTGTGCAGATCTTGACCTTTATAACCTGCTTTTGTTTCAGCACACAGCCTTCAGCAGTGGGATTGTGGTACTGAATAAAGGTAAGGAGTCACTCCCAGCCATTTGCTGGTGATGAGCAACAGGTACAAATTAAATACCTCTCAAAAAAAATAGGAGTAGAGATATAAAATTAACATATGTTCACAAATGCACAGTTTAATATTCAGTAAATTTACGTAAAACTCAGCATGTGTGGAACCCAGTATTTTTCTCTATTGTGATTAATTCATGGATAATACGGCATTATAGAGAGTCTATGATGTCTTAGCATATTGAATTCCCATCTTCTTCATCAGATTTCTCCTAAAGGTCATATTTGCACCAAGTTCACTGCTTTCTGCATTATCAGCCCACTGCTTGAGAAACTGAGACTACAAGTATTTTTTTCTGTCTGGATAGATTTTGAGGGGGCGCTCTAATTATTCTAATGCTTCAATATAAGGAAAATACCTTGAGAGCCAAGTATTTGTATAGAATCTGGTATACCCTATTCTTAGCAAGTAGTTTTGTTGAAGATCCTCATCTAGAGTCTCACAATAGCATTAGAGAGAGTCAGATATTTCCAGAGAGTAATTTATCCCATCTTAAGACAGCTGTCTAAAATAAGTGGGTAGAAATGGTCTCTGGAGGTGCTTCTTTCTTCCCTTTGATTTGAAAGTCTAGAGAGCTAGCTTAGTCTAGATAACTAACTTTTAGACAGATAAAAATCAGGTCAGATGACACCTGTCCTGGTTGTCTCTCCTTATGTCATCCTACATCTACTCATCTTGGCCAAGGAAAAAAAAGCCTGTCAGCCAGCAGCTCCCAGCCTAAGCTCAGTACCCCCTTACAATTGCTTATGCAGGATCACAGGAAATTCAAACAGATAAATGGTGTTCTTATGGAAATCAGTAGAAGTTCTCAGCAAAAAATGCAGAGTTGATGTACAATTATTGGTCCTATTCTAAATGTTATATGTAATGATGAGTTACCTAACAAAAATACAGAAGTCACTTCTGACCTCACTCTAAATACAATACATAGTTTTGGAAACACTAAGGACTAAGTAGCTCTTTCCCAGCACTACAACCACAAATGTAATTAATTCAGGAAAAGATGGAAATATGAGCTATGTCTCCACAGAACTGAGCACTACAGCAATCATGGGCTGCACATCCCATAGGACATAGCATGGCAACCCAGATAAGGATGTCATGACACAGATTAGGTTTCCTCCGTCAGTTCAGAGCTAGACCACAATCCAAGCAATGCTTAAAACCATTTTGTTCTAAGTTGCACCTCCTGAGATCTGCTTCTCTACTGCAGGTTTATCAGGAGCCACAAGAGAGCTTAAAATTTCATCCCTTACTGGTACTGATCAGGACAGTGGCAGCTCAGAGCTGTGATAGTTGAATAGCCATGAAGCTCCCAGTCAAATCGAGACTAACGGAGAGAATTTCTAACAAGGACAACACAGAATTTTCTTCTCAGGGTTGTGCCCTGGACTGGGTACACACTCCAAAAGCTTCAGTGCAAAGTTAAACCTTTGAATAGACCAGTAAAACTGAGTCTGGAAACCTCACAAGACAGGTTCTTTCACAACTTTTTCTCTCCTTTCAGCTGCTCATAGAGGTCACAACATCTGCACAAAGCAAAAAACCTTTCCCAACATATTTTGGGAACCTACCCTCTAAGAAGACAGAAAGAAAGGATGCAAAATAAAGATAGATATAATAATTTAACTGATCTTCCTTTAATTAAAAACGTATTTACTCTGGCAGTGGTTATTGGTTATATCAGACTGAAGTAAATCATGGGGAGTCACAAGGTCTCATTGTATTGGCCAGTGAAGAGACTAATAGGTAAGTACTTGATCTACTCAAGCCAGGTAGGGAAGCACCCATTTGCATTTAACAAAGAACATGGGGTGCTCTTTATCCCTGTATATGCAGAAACACAAAGAGGCACAAGACCTTCTGCCCGTTTTGAGCCTGAATTCAGATTTAGCTTGACTATCCAGTAAGATTTCCTTTCCTCTCACCTCAACAGACTGCATGTCAGCTACAGAGTAGATAAAGATTCAGATCTGTCTTCCATCCTCAACTCTGCATCCTCCTTCAGTCATCATCATCTCAATTTTTCCCCTGTAACACAAGAACAATAATCACTTATAGCAAGCATTCAGATCCATACATTGGAGATAATATTGTCTATGTGCAAAACATTAATTGTTGTCTGTTTACATAACTATTTATTTATATAAACTAGTGAGACTGTCATAACAGTTTCTCTCTGAAGAAAGCAGTTTAGCACATTGATTTCCACTTCTGTGGATGTGAGAGTTTTGCTTTTGTTTTAGCAAAACAGGTTCATGTCTTTCAGCCTTGTAGCAAACTTTATGAAAACATAAAATTCTTTATTCTTCGTAAAATTTGCTACAAGGCTGGAAGACATTCTGTTACACAAACTTTTATTTTTAAATGTTAGAAAACAGAAATGTTCCAATTGTCAAAACAGCTTTTCAGAATAAATTACCTATGTAGAAAAAAAGTTGAAAACCTAATGATATACTTTTGGGCACTACCTCCTTTTTAAAGTACAAAGGGATTTGTTGTGTGCTCAGGTCGTCAGCTTTCCACTAACAAGGCATATTGTCTCATGAAACATACTTTAAGAAAAGTTACATGAACAAATGTACTGTAGGTTGACTGGCAGTTCAAAGGCTTCAAAGTCTCTCTGGAGTCTTTACCTCTAAAAAATGACATTAACTATGATTCATCAATCAGTGGTTTATGTAACCTGATAGCATTTCACTTTCACTATCCATCAAGTCCCCAAGTTTTTTGGTGTGTGATAGTGCACCTTGTGTGCAGAGATACCATCAGGCTAGATACTGGTTACTAGAAAATGCTTAAAGGTGATACTCCTGGCCTTTCTAGGTACAACTTACATGGGGACCTCTTCTAACACAGCTCAGGCCTAAAAGGTATGAAACATCTAAGTGGAAGCTCCAGGAACGTGGGTGAAATTTTGGGAACTGGGCACATAGCTGTGCATCTGCCTGTGAGCATGGCTTTTTAGCTACCAACACCTCATTTTTAAAACATGGGAATAAATAATTAATAAAAAATACCTTACCTTTATGGTGACAATTTTTATGGTTATTTTAACAGTTGTTTATTCAACTGCTACAGACTATTATGAGTACTATAAAAGGCAACAGGATGATATGTGACCTAGAGCAATGGGCTGTGATGATCCATAACACCATGGAGAAGATTACAACTGTTTATGACCACTGCTTATAAAATAATTTAAGAATGTGTTAACCCTTCATTGACATGAAATTACATGAAATGTTATGTTGATGTGAAATTATATGACATTGCCAACATTCTTCATTTTTTAACACAATATCAGTAAGTATGAACAGTGTAGCTATGTGATAGTTCTCTAAAATGAAACTAGCCATTTACAGCCCATGGGAATGCATCAGGAAGGGGTACAGAGTCGCTGTGAAGAGTAACAAAATCGAGCCTATAGTCACTAAAATCATAGTCACTAGCCACAGGTCTACCCCTCCAGCTGGAAATGTGTAGGAATCCTGTAAATCAAGAAAAAGAAAAAAAAAAAAAAAAAAAAAAGTGAAGGGCAAAATCCTGCTTTGGGTGAAACGAAAAAAGAAGACCACCAATCTAGACAATAGTTTATGCAATAGAAAAGACTCTGAACCCAAAAACAGAACTTAAGATACCTATTCTAAATAAACAGGACACACTCAACACCCACGGATTTTAAAGACACGTCCTGAAGTATGTGCTTCTCTGCTGCTCTGCACAAGGTTCTTTTCTGAATCAACCACTATAAGATGACTTTTTAGCTTTGTCCCATTGAAACTGTAACATTCATTGGCACAATATGTATTAATATGAAATTATTTCAATGTATTAACCACTGAAAGTTTCCAGAGTCTCAAGATTTTTTTGCCTTGCAATAATACAATGCCTTCAATTTTCCACTGGGTATTTGGTTCAATAACAGTTTATTGCAAAAATCATCACTTTTTGAATCAGCCATGTCAGTTGTAGCTCCTAAAGTATTTGTGAGAGCTCACATTTAAATACTGACTTTTCCATACCATTCATGTTTTCTGTTATCAGGGACAATCTCAGCCAGAAGTGGAGTGGTTGCTAAACGGATGGAAATAGCAGTATTTGGTGTAAAAGACTACCATAACAGAGCAAAAAATCCACTAATTTTTTCCAGATACATCTGCTGAACTCCTAATGAATTTTTAATGACTTCTTACAGTACAGAGACAATTTCATGTACTGATTCACTTTCCCTGTGCTTATCAAAATCTTTTCTCATCTCCAAGCAGAATGAAAAGGTCAGGTCTTGCACTCACACATACAACAAGCCAAGCATACAGTAAATGCAGCCCTACTGCACTTCTCTTTGAAGAAGGGTTATCTTATTTTGCAGCCACATGTGCTGACATACCATAAATAAGTTAATTTATGTTTCATGGTATTGTCAACGTAAATCCTCCTACATAAGCTAGTACATTGCATTTGCCCTTAGTGAAAAGTTATTACTAACATGACTGATTCTCAGTTCAGCACAACTCTCCTTTTTAAACAGCAGAGAAAATGCCACTATTAATAGCAGAGCTGTCAAGGCAGCATCATCTAAAAGACTCAGAGTGTTTCAAGACAAAGCCATATTGTCATTCTTTTGCTGCAGTTTGGAGAGGGAAAAAATACGACTGATTATAGAAAGTGAGATAGTTTAAAAGAAAACTTAGTTAAAACTTATGCACTAGGTCAGGTGGGAAAGGCTGACATGATTCTGTGTAGATTTATTTTGAAAACTAGCAGTTTCTCTTACTAGTGAATGGTCCCATTTGCTCTGTACTTACTAGCGATTCACCTCCACTGAAATAAGTCTGGGGAGCATAGAGGGTGGCTCGTGGTCTCACTGGATCTTCTACAGATGTCTGTGCTCTTTATAAGATGCTAGGGTGGGGAAGAGGGGGTGGAGAGTTCTCACAGTTACACTTAGTAAATCAGAAACAGCACTTCTACACATAGAAAATTCCTTAATCTCTTTTTTCCCTTACAGGAGCATTCAGGGAGACCTCATTCTGCACATTCAGTAGCGACATAGTCACTTTGGACTCTTCTGTAAGGACAGACCTACGCAGTGAGCCAAGATGCGAATTTACAAATTTACAATGCACTGACTCTCCAAGGAGGTACTCCAAGTAAGTGCCATAGCCTTTCTCTTAGCAAAATTATTTGTTCTGCTTTGAAGTATACATATGAGTCCATGTTACAGGACTCCATATACTATTGTAGTAGTGGTATGTACACGTTACAGCAATATCTTTGAAAGCTGAATACCTTTTTATAGATTAATTCTGACAGACAGTGACTGTAGAGAATTATCACAGCAGGAAGCAATGGATGGCTTAGGTTACCAGAAAGGAAAAACAGTAGTACTATTTCATATTACTTATTTACCATTAGACCTGTCTAAAGCCCTTGTAAATGACATTGATAACTGAAGGAGAGTTCTGCTTTTGCTTATAATTCTGGAAGCAGGTTGCAGAAGAGATGGTGGAAAAGAAAATCAAGAATTCAAACCTTCTGTTGTATGCAAAGGTAAATTGTTGGATGCAAGCCAGTAGAAGCCATGCAATTAAAACTCTATAAACTGTAAGTAGGAATGGCATTAGGAACTATAACTCATCAATCACTGTGCTGTCAATTCTGACTTTTCTGATCTAAACATGGGGTTTATTCCTCTTGCTTGGGAGATTCCCAGCTTTAGGGACTGATTCAGTACAAACTCTGATGAACTCATTCTCAGAGCAATCATTAGCAACAGCCTTTTGAGGCTACATCATTGTCTGTCAATGGTGTGAGCTGAGTACCATAATACATCATAAAAGCTGGATTGAAGATATTGTTAACTATCCAAATGACTTCTTTCCATTTGCTAGTCAATTCCATGGATGGCCACCCTTCATGTCTGAATCACCTGGTTTTTCCACTGTGGGAGAAATTATTAACTTCGCTCCTATTACCCCTTTTGCTGCCTCTTCCACATCTCTTCCACAGGTTTAACATCAGTTTTGGGATTAACAAGAGCTCCTTGATTTTTATCAGTGTTGAAATGGCCCATACCAAATAGGAGTAACAAAGACAGTTGTGCTAGCAAAGGCATATTTGATAAAACAATATATGAACAAAGCAGATAGATAGATACACATAGCTTAAGTGCTAACACTAGAAAATTACAACTCCACACATCAGAAAGTACAAACATTGTAGTATTCATCAACATAGTACCAAGCAAGAAATACTGGGAAGAGAGTATTTTAGCCCAAATTTTTAGACTTTGGCATCCAGATGTAAAAATTTAAGGAACACTCAAGGTTCCTGATCATAGGTGTCTAGTGTAATTTTAGACTCCCTCTGATGTTCCACCTAGTCTGCAGTTGCTACAACAGGGTCCTACTAGCCAGGCTCATAAATGTCAGTCCTGGATACTCTAGGACATATAAAATGACAGCAGAAAACTATGTTTAGGCACCTGATTTACTCCTCTATTTTCAGATTTGGCCATTTGAATATAAGGCACTTAAGACTTTTTCAGAGGTGGTGATATTATCAGTGAAACCTTTTTTTTATACTTATTTAAAAGTCTTAAAGACTTATTTGTGCAACAGGAAAACTATGACATAGTTGCCATCACGGAAACATGGTAGGATGTCTTGCACAACTGAAGTGCTGCCATGGATAGGCAGAAGGGAGAGGCAAGAAAGGAAAGGCGGTGGGGTGGCTCTATGTGTTAGGG
>NW_009597717.1:0-24533 GCF_000690535.1 Cariama cristata | reverse complement strand
GGTCTTGTTGAATCTCATACGGTTGGCCTTGTCGCATCGATCCAACCTGTCCAGATCCCTCTGTAGAGCCTTCCTACCCTCAAGCAGATCAACACTCCCACCTAGCTTGGTGTCATCTGCAAACTTACTATGGGTACACTCGATCCCCTCATCCAAATCATCAATAAAGATGTTAAATAGAACTGGCACCAACACTGAGCCCTGAGGAACACCACTGGTGACCAGCCGCCAACTGCATTTAGCTCCATTCACCACCACTCTCTGGGCATGGCTGGCCAGCCAGTTTTTCACCCAGCGAAGGGTATGCCTGTCCAAGCCATGAGCTGCCAGCTTCTCCAGGAGAATGCTATGGGAGACAGTGTCAAAGGCCATGCTAAACTCCAGCTAGACCACATCTACAGCCTTTCCCTCATCTACCAGGCAGGTCACCTGGTCATAGAAGGAGATCAGGTTGGTCAAGCAGGACTTGCCTTTCATGAACCCATGCTGGCTGGACCTGATCCCCCGATTGTCCTGCAAATGCCTTGTGACCTCTCTCAGGACGATCTGCTCCATCACCTTCCCCAGTACCAAGGTCAGGCTGACAGGCCTGTAGTTCCCCGGATCCTCCTTCCGGCCCTTCTTGTAGATGGGCGTCACATTGGCTAGCCCTCAGTCGTCTGGGATCTCACTGGTTAGCCAGGACTGCTGGTAGATGATGGAGAGTGGTTTGGTGAGCTCATCCACGAGCTCCTTCAGTATCCTCGAGTGGATATGTCACACCAGGGAGAAACAAAAGAAGATAAAAGGTTAAGAAACCTGCAAATATCAGCCTGCTAACTGCTCTTGCACCTTACCCTCACATCAAAACATGGCAAGGGATCCCCCTCTTTCCTTATTTCTAGATCCCTGGTCCATATAGTAGCTCTACTAACTGAATCTGGTTTTATATGGGACAGATCAATTTGCTCCTTAGTACACAATAGCAAGACAGCTACTTTGCATATATATCTTCTTTGTCAGAGGCTTATACTAATCAAATATGCAGTAATCTGCTTCACTTTTAGCAGCTTTTTATGTTCACCTTCTAGTGAGTTTAAGCATTTTTTAATTTGACTGTTAAATAATTTCTTCTTCGGGCTGAAGTAAAAAAATATTAAACTTCAATTGCCTTTAAGAGCCTTGCAATGTTTTATATTAACTAGACCTTTAAACAAATCCCTCTTTAACTATATTATTTTCGTTAGTACTGGGAAATCTACACTGCTATGGCAAAAATTGACTTTTCTAGTGCAACTCAATTTTGACTTGTAATGAAATGCTCTACTACTGCTGAAATGAGCGTCTTCTAAAACATCTTTTAAGATTTTGTTCATGACAAATGTTCTTGGAACTGCCTTCACAGCAAGGTTTATATTGATGACAAGAACAAGTAAATAGAAGAAAGGATCAACAAGAACTTCACCTGTTGCCTTCAGTATTTCCAGGAGAGAGAGATCAGTTCATTGATTATTTCAGAAGTAACTGTCCCATTCACCTACTTCAAGGTTCCTTTGCTGGGAGTGCACCCAGGTAAGGTATTTATTCCATAAAGGCAGGAAGACTACAAATTCAGCATACCACAAAGTAATAACTGAATTTCTCCCCAGCAATTTCTCTGTAAGACTTGTGAACCTAATCTTCCTCAATGCAAAATAAAATATGTTATTTTAAATAACCACTTATGATGTAGTCAGTCATTTTGGTAGAGAAGAAGTCTCACTTGTGATGCCCAACATGGCAAAATTCAGTCTAAATAGCCAAAATTCAGGAAAGACAAAAGCAACTGAAAATCAGATCTTATAATGGAAATTGTCAGAGGCATTAATTTCTGTTACACAAAGATGCATGTGTATACATCTACACAAAACAATCAGTCTCTGTATTTTTTTTATTCTTTCCTACAACACAACACATAGAATCACACAATTTTTGCTGTTGAGCAACCATGGGAACAGTAGACATTACATTATTTCATGCACAGTCACCTCACTGTTAAAATGTTGGTTGTTGTATAGATCAATACATTTCTTTGGATAAGACTGATTGCGTGTCCTGGTTCAGCTGTGGTTGTATTTGAAAGTCTCTGACGAAATCCCAGCCTGCAAGCATACCTACAGATATGCATGCAATCTTTGCAGCCATTTCCAGATGCATAAAAGTCTCCACAGATACGTGCCAAGTAACACTAGGAAGGATAGTGCTTTGTTGTCAGAATGAGTAAACAAGCACATAGTCAAGCATTATAGAAAGATGATGATACTTACATCAGTAATAACATTAGGTACTTTCAAGTTACATTTCTAGAATTCTTTACTTAAGAATACTCTGGGGCATAAAACATGCTTTTCCACTGAATTCAGCATACAGCAAATAACTGAGAGCACCGCTGGTTTAAGTGCTTCTTTGTGTAGGAAGACTGGCAGCATGGAGTGTCATTGTGCTCTGATGTTGTGCCCTAATTCCCACCCAGATATTGACAGGACAGATGGGATTCATCCCATCTTACTCTGAAAATGGGCAGTTAGTAAGCTGGCAAGCTAGAACAGCTGTCCAAAACGGGTGAGATGAATCAATGTGCAGAGACATGGGTTTGTACCCACTGATGGTAGTGGGACTCTAGCATGCTTAACTAAAACATGGCAATGAGGTGAATTAGTCACAGTGAATCCCCATGGTGTGTTATACACCAATCTGAAATAAAAATTGAGCTTGCAGCATCTTTACTGATACTTCCACCAAAGTCAGTCTCAGTATTATGTTACTGCCATTGTGGCAGGGATCTGTCAGGGTCCCTAGCAATAGCTGTTAGCTAGCCGCAGTCAGCTGAGTCTCTTTTCACTGTCTGCCTGCCAGATTTCTTTAAAAATTTCACTAAACCTTTAATAATCATAATCAAAACAAGGCAAGAAGTAAAGAGGGAGAAAGGAAAAAAAAAAAAAAACCAAAAAAAACAGGATAATGAGAAAGAAGGAAAATTCAAGAATAAAAAATGAAAGAGGAATAAAGGAGTGAGGACAAGAGAAAGAACAGTTAAACAGAGAGGGAGAAAATAGGAAAGGAAATAGAAAACAAAAAACAGAAAGGAGCAGAAAAGGAATGAGAAAGAAGAAAAAAGATGCAATTACTCCATTTATTATAATTAATCTAATTGATTTGAAAGCTATAAAGGGTTATATGAAATCCTTAGTGTGTAGTAATCACACTCACTCATAGTTCAACCTTGCTTTTGCAAATATTTAAGGGCAAAGCCCAATATGATTGTTTAAGGAGTAGCAAACTAAAATAGCCTACAGGTTGATAACATTAGTATGCCACTTGTGAAAGTTAAATAAATTCAGCTTGTCCATAGGAAAAAATTAAAACAAAGACATTTGTTTGATTAATTATGTCCGTAAAACTGGTTAAATTTTGCAAAACTGTGTCAGTAAAAAGATATCATGCCTTAACACTCAGCTGCAATATAAAGTGAAAATGTTATTATTGTTACAAAAGGAGTCAAGAGGAGACATATACTTTCATTTGAGTTCCTTTTGTTTACACAATTTCTATTAAATCAGCTTCCTAGATAGTTGAAGTAAAATTCATGTCAGCATTGAAGCATTAATGCCTGCAATCTGAACGGAAGAAATCCTGATACTTTAGTCTGAATGAAATGTGGCAATATCCATTTTATTCAAAGGCCTTCTTTTTGTCGTTTGCTGTTCCTTAGTCTTAATCTATTAGAGATTCTCTGAAATTACTTTATGTAGAAGGAAAAAAAAGAGTTGTGAAAGGTTATCAGCTTGTAAATTATTTATTGAAGAATAACATAAAATGGGCCTGTTGAATATACATTATTTCTGGGTTTTATGCTTGAAATAATGTTAGAAGGCAGTTTATAACTAAACAAGGTATGTCCTTTTTACCAATCATATGCTACAATAATCCAATTTGCTGGGGTAAAATTCATTTTACAGGGAACCAAAGAATATATAGGCTGGTACACTGGTAGTGTATAAAACCTCTTAATACAGATTATACTGCTCAAATCAAGTTGCCACTTCAAGTTTATTGCTTAGTCACTAGTATTTGCTTTACATTTTTCTCTGAGACACTATGCAAATTCAAAATTATTTTATTTCACAGTGTTTGTGGGAAGCAAGATCCAGAAAAGCAAGAGATAAGCCAAGTATATTTTAAAATGTGGCCAAATTCACCAATAGCAAGGATTATAATTACACAGGGTATTTTCTAATCTCTGAAATATGGTTCAGCTGGTGTGCTAGTTGTGGACAAGGACCTGCAAGACAATGTGTTTAATATCAGATACTGATACTTAAATAATAGGGTCATGTCAGGGTCACTTCAGCTTTCCAGCATACACAGCTTCACAGCACTTTAGCAAGATATGGTTCCATGTTAGAAGGAACTTTTTCAACACACTGCCAGGATTACAGTTCTGGGAAAGTGGAGAAGTGTATATTCTGGTATACTTCACAGTGCAGGGGAATTATTCACAGTAAATTTGGGGGATTGTCATCTTCTTCTTATGTCTGTCTAGCTGTACTTTTGCTGTATAAAAAAATTAATCATATGGCTATATCTGCATGGAAAAGAAACTCCTTTGATTCTGATATCACAGATCTGGGGCCATTTACTGGAAATACATGACTGCATGCATGTGTAGGGGTCTGAGTACCAGCAACTGGAGTGAGGCTGCAAATATCAGGCGTTCAAATGTGCAGATGCTAGTAACTGCACGACCAGGGACCCGAGGCCAGCTACTGGTTTGATTGAGTGGTTAAGGTCAGCAATTGGAGGGATGCATATAAAGTGTCTGTATGTGTAAATATATATGTATGTACATTTTCCACTAGCAGACTTCAATCCTGACCAGCTGGAGGGGAGGAAGAGGACTAGGCATTCCATGATGTTCATGTTTATGCAAGACCTATGTATTTATGTGGGTGCTGGCAAGTCACCAGGTCCTACCTGTGCTGACTGTGGCTGGCTGTGTGCATGCACACATGTGTGTGTGAGCGCAGGTGTGTGTGCCTATTGGGAATATACACCCAGCCTTGCCGCCAGCTGAACCTGGGCACAGGGAGCCACAGCAGCCCCACAGCTACGGGGCTAGTGGATGGAGCAACGGCTGTGCTGCTGGAGCTGTCTTCTGCTGGACTCCAGAGTGTCCCTTGTGCATCACTTGACATCCAACCACCAAGATGACAACACAGCTCATTCTGCTCAGGATTGTGTTAGCCCCACTGACCGCAAGGCAGTGCCCCTTATCACACATTTGTCCCCCAAGGGTCATAAATTCTTGGACTGAAGTAAAGAAGAATCATCCTCTTCCTTCTCCCACCCCTTTGGCTTCTTCCTCATTTCTGGACATCAGAAAGCTCCTACCACAGCTTCCACTGGGCAAGAGCTGTCCTGTAATTTTTGTATGGATAAGACAGAAGCAACTGACTTACTTGTCCTTCCCAGGCAAGAGTTCTAATCAAAGTCCCTGCTGAATGACACTGGTCTGAAAAACAAGGATCCTAACCCAGTAATGAAATACCTTGGAGCACTCTCACTGAAGAGGAAACGTTCCCATGAAACTGCAGAGAAAACCCTTTGCATTTTATTTCATATTTTAAATAACACTAACAAGAAAATATAAGTAAAATATAAATATCCTAGTGATCAACAGGACCAGATACAGAAAAGTTATATATTTTACCTTAAATCATCCACTCTTCTGTACTAATTTCTTCCTGCAATATGCCAGCCCACCATCCCTGATTTCAGAATAGCTTGGCCACGCACATCAGTGTTCATCTGCTCGCCATGACTGAAAGATGCATATAATTTGAGTATTTGAATGCTTTATAGTTTTCCCTGGCAAAAGAGGTAAGTCCACTCTGTCTGAGATGGATCAGGTAGGACAGAGGAACAGATTCACTGTTGCATTTTCCTGGTGAAGTGTCACTCCTTATTCCACTGGCAGCAACGCTCCATCCACCTGTGAGTACCATCCATTGTAACCTCTCTCCTTGTGCATTGTGCAGGATTTCACTGTCTTCCTAACTCTATTCAGAGCTGAATTTGAGACTTTATTCCCACTGTCTGTCTAGCTAGAGAGCATTCACTAACTTGTACCACTTATAGTTGTGGAGACACACCCATTTAAAACAGCTCCAACCCCAATTTAGTTTTCTCTGGTTGTCAAGCCATTTTCTTTCAGTTACTAATGATAATAGCAAAAGCAACTATTTCCAGTAGCTGCTGAAACCTGATCAGCAGGTGGTTCTTCTCCACCTACTCCTCTCCATAACTAAAAATACCAAAAGTAGGGATTGATTGGTACTTTGCCACTTTTTCAACTTCAGGGTGCAGGACTGCTTCTTACAGCTTTTTTATTCTTTTTGTTGGATTTGAATTTTAGCTCTCTGTAAAAATAATCTTTATCTGACTAAAAATAGCAAAGAGTCAAGGCAGACCTATCTTAGATTATGACTGGCATAAAGAACAACTGAATTTGGTGACCATGATGGGAGGTATTTCATACTCTGGAGGAGGCTTTTCTAACAGAATAGTAATTGAGTCTGCACTGCTTCCTTCTCACTTCTTATTTATAGTCTCTTGTTACTTGATGGCTGAGACACGGTAAAAGGATTTCTTTTAATACATGGTCCTTTTTAGACATGAGGTTTGAAACTCTTTCTCTTTTTCTATTTCTTTGCTCCTGACATATATCAGAACAGTGATCCAAATTTCAAAACCGATTCATTTTAACCCAGGTGCTATAACTCCATAATTGACAGAAGGCTGCTGCTTGTAACTGCGCTACAAGTAAAAGCACTGTTTTGTAGAGAGCTTTCTCCTAAGAAAGTAAAGCTACTACTCTAATTGATTTTATCAACGACATCAATGACAATTTATTTTTACTTTGAAGTCAGCATGTAAGATCTACTTCAGGGAGAGCTGTGAAACTTGTTAGTGCTAGAAAACACTCTTCTTTAAAAGAAAGAACCACTTTCAATTTCTCTATTTAAAGACTTCGCTATCACCACACTGCACTGACCAGTGTTTGTGGGGAAGCTTTTTATATGCTTTCTTAGCTCCAAGACCTCTGAAGTTTTTCTTCTCAGACTCAATAGTTTCTCTTCCTCTCTATGTGCTTAAAATTGTCTTAGGCATCTGTGCTAGCTGGTCCTGCTTCATCCTCCCCTCACCAGTACTCTTATCACATAGCCCTACCCACCTTGAATTTCCGTCTATACTGTACCTCAGTTCCAAAGTACATTTGAGTAACATTTCTGAAGATCATAAACCAGGGAATATTACAGACCACAAGGCTCCCCAAGGGGAGAACAGCAAGACTGCCAATTTCCACTGTCCCAGAGAAAAGAATGAAACATGACTTCATTCAATACCAAATGTAACCTTCTCTGCTTAGAATGAATAAGGACACCAACAGACTAAAAGTAGAGACCTTAACACTAAAATATTTAAACACTACAGACTGAGTCCAAACTCCATTGAACTTAATGGCTAAGCTCTTGGCTGACTTCAATGAGTTTTGATGCAACTACGGCAAATTAAGAACTTCCTCACGTCCAGCATGGAGGAAAAAGAGCTCATACAAAGTTATTCAGCATAAAGATTTTTAGCAAGCATCTCTGACTTCTTGGCACTGAGACAGAATATTTCCAGCCATAGTTATGAAACTATTCTGGATTTATTCCACAATTCTTCTTTTACGAATATGTTTGTCACTTCTGCCGAAGACCTGTTTTCTTCCAATTACCTCAAGTCTGAATAGGATATGCATGCTATTTAATAGTCCTTCATCTACTATAACACTCTTGTGCTTCCATCTGGGCACACTAATCAACAGCCGATAAATCAAGGCAAAGATTATCTCTACATTTAGTCTTCTTTACGATATGAAAAAGGTGATGTGCATTTTCTGGTGTATTCAAATGTGTCTTTTATTTTGCAAACTATGGACAAAAAATGACATTAACAAGGCATGAATTATTGTGCATTATGAGAACAATCTAAAGGAAAAATTGGATATTCATTTTCATTCTTCCAATCACCTTTTATGTTTCGAGATACAAAATGCAGTTTCATTTTGAAAAAAAATTTAGCAAATGGTTCATGTGCCTTCAACATAAATTCATAGCAACACCATATTTAATCTTTAATATGTCTTAAGTGTCACTTTTAAAATATTCTGAACACATTCTCTTTAACTTTTGGTACACCAGCAAACAAATACCCTGTAAAGTGTAAAAAAATAGCGCTGACACTTCCTATGTGAAAGCACAGTAAGATCTTCTATATCCTGTTCAACAGAATGTTTGCAGATTTCAGAAGATATTTTAAGAAATTGTATCACTATAGAAACTACTTATCAGCGTTTTATACTATTTCTGTAACTTTGTACATCTCAGAACCTAGAGACTGTCCTGGGTAGTTTCAAAAGCACAATGCCTTGATATTTCTTTGTACCTTTTGTCCTTTTGGTAAACAGAGAAAATCCCCAGGGGAGGTTATTTCATCTTTCACTACTCACAAACTTGGCATACAAATGTATCTAGTACGATTTTATTATCTGTGTGCTCTTACCTTTTACTGTTACTTTGGGCAGAGGCAGATTAAAAATAATAACAGCAATGGCAAAGATTTCATAAATATAGCACTACTTTCACAACTTTAGCAAAAGCGCTCTGTCCTAAGGTAAGCAGATAGAATAAATTTCCGTGTCTCTGTTCTTCCACAGATAGATACATACAAGTCCTTCCACAAGAATGCATTCCCAGGGCTCTTGATCAAAATTAGCAACCGATTGAGTCCAATAGTTATATATCTATAGCTCATCCTTTTAGAGCTCATCCTCAATAGGTCACATCAGTCCGTGATGTAACTCCAAAGAAGACAACTTTTGCACCAGCCATGATATGGAAACAAGTTCTCAGGACTGGTACAAGCTGCATGTCATGAGTTTTCATCTGCTGTTGTCATATAAAGCATGCTGAAGCACCAGGCTGCTCAACCACTAGACAGGTGTATTCAAGGTAGCTCTTAATTCCTTCTCCAGATTCCTATTTCAGATCTTTAGTTCATGAACATTTTTGTTCCTACATCTTTAATATTTTTATTATGTAGTGTTGGTTATGACTAAACACCACTTGTCTCAGTGTATCACTGCACTTACAGCATAGAGCAGACCAACCACAAACCCAATGAGGCCAGGAAATTTTTCTACAATGTTAATTTCTGGCTGTAAGGTAAGTTTGCATATTTATATGCATTATTTTCATAAATCATTCTATATGATAGCTATAAACATTACCAGAGAAGATATTTAAGTCAGGATCCTACCTTAAATTTAAAAAAATTCCTTCATACAAATCCATTTATGTGTTTCCACATAAAGGACAAAATCTTTTTGCCTTTGTTTATAAATTAAAAATTAAATTATTGAATGACCTGACCATATATCCACATTTTTGCTACATAAAAAGTCTACACACACATTCAGAAAATCAAAAAGTACAAAAGTGTATAAAAAGTGAGGAATTTTTATTTTATTTTGCATGGAATAGCTTTTGCTATGTTTTTCTTTGAGGTTTCTGATCAAACTTGTTTGAGCCATATTAACATACAGTATGTTTTGCATGAATTCAGAAAAAAAAAATATACGTAGACTAAATCTGTCAGATCTTTCACTTTTGTAAGCAGACTTGTCTTGATTGCTGAAATCTGCCCATTTCCAAGCAATTTCAGATTTTGTTATGAGTATTTCACATGTCATTACACATCAAATAAAAATTCAAAGTCTAGTTATACAGGGCACATGCCTCAAGAGGGATCACAATTTATTCCTGCCATTCAATTATTAGGGAATACAGCATGCTGTCAACTAACCCCTGTGTTCATTCTGAAACAAGACTCTGGGAAACAGTCTGCATTGCAGAAAGCTTCAGCAGAAAATCATGTAAACAGAGCTACTGATTTAAGATCTCTTTAAAGCAAATTTCACTTTCTGATTCTCTCAGGAAACAGAACACCACACAGCAGCAATACACAGGCAGCTTCTACTGTGGTAGCTATATATTTGAGCTTCACATTGCATAACGCATTACTTCCAATTGTATAATCCACTTCAAAGCTTGGCTCTGTACTTTTTTCACATACAAAAGTTCTTTTTCAAGCAAAGGGATTGTTTTCCTTCCTTTTTTTTTTTTTTTTATATATATTTATGCCATGTATCTTTTTATCTGATAACACAGTTCCTTCAACATGAGCACAAAACTTTTCTATAATTCCTTCAAAACTTGCCTCTCAAATTTTGGTAGTCATTCACACTAATAAGGAAACAACAGATGAAATGCCATCTCTTAAAAATTGAATAGAAAACGTTTGTCTCCTTGTTAAGATGACATTTTCAGCAAATTAAGTTTTAATTTATTCTCTGAAGGCAAAATTGTTTATTATGTGTTTAAAATAATACTGTCTTACTTGCGATAAGATGCAAGAGTGATTTTTTTGAGGACTTAGGCGGTTCTTTTATACAGTAACTCACATATCAATGATTGCAACCTAATGTTTCAGCCAGAGCAAATTATATTGAAAGACTGTTTCAACTATGAAAAGCAAGTGATATTGCTACTAATATTTTCTTTCATCAGTGTCATAAGACACATTGTAAGTAAATATGACAAGTAACCAATTGTTAATAAAATTTAGATTCACATGACAACTAAATCACATGTAAAGACAGTTCTCTGTGCTGTGAATTAGCTCCAGGCCAGGGTCACATTCCTGATTAACATACTGTCTGTGTATGGACTGTGAGGTTTTTTTCCCAGTTTCCACTTTCAAAGACAGAGATGTCAAATCACAGAGATTTAAAACCAATACGTTTTAAGTTTTGAGGACAGGTTGCTCCACTTTCACAAGTAAGCTGAAAGACACAACTTCAGGCTGAAGGAAAAATCATTCTATAAGGAGAGGTTCTCACTACAGAAGCAGTCTTCCTTGCCCTTACCTCTTTCTATACGTAACTGTGGTCTTCCTGATCTCTTGGCCCACCAGTGGACTCTGCACTTAACTAACACAACCAAAAAAGTGAACAGTTTTCTGAATATCCTCACTCTGAGATACGATTTGCAGCAGTACTAGCGCTAGGAAAGAAATGGGAGCATGTAACCAACTGAAAGATCAGAGAAGGATTGTCCTCTTTCAGTAGCACCTGGTATGTCCATCACCCTTCCCAGCACTCCATCCGTTCAAAGTGAAGCAACACAGTGCACAAGAGAAGTAACTGTGAGATAGCAGGCAATGTATGGAAATTAAAGGTTTTTTCTTCTCTCTAATAGAGAGACATCAGCTATGTGAACATAGGTAAATATCCTGAGCATATTTTCTTGCCCTTTGTAACAGCATATAGATAGACATATTGATGGTGCTGTCAATATCACCCAATGAGATACCACTTCGGATGGGCTTTCCTGAGTTTGGCTCTTTGAGCCTATTTATATGAAATTGTTGGATGTAAAAGAGCAACTCCTGGTACACATCTTAAAGAAACAATGAAGCTGGCAAAAAAAGTTGTCACGAATTCCCATGTAGTGGCCTAGGAGCTCCATTGGAAGAGAGGTCACAGACATCCCTAGTTTGCCATGCTATTCTGAGAAATTTTTGGCAAAGAGAACTTGACTAATCCTGTTACAATAGCTATCAGGTCCTGTTATAAAATGAACTTGCACAAAATGATTTGTCTAATGAACACATAATAGTTCTCCAGTATGACACTCTGGTGATAATTATGGCCATAAACACTTCTGTAGATGCAAATATTAAGCAACTGTCAGGAGAGAAGCTATAATGTGCAATCTTGGGTTTGTAGGTTAGCATCATTTCTGTTAAGATACAGGTCATGTTTAAGACTTTCTCTTTTTTTTTTTTTTTTTTTCAAAGTTGTCTGTACTTTTGGTGTCTTTATGAGTCAATCTCCAACAGGAAAGAAAATTACATAGTTCAGAATATGATTTTATGAGCAGCATTATACAAGTGTTCATCCTATACTGGGCTACTCTGCCTCTCACACTCTACACATCAAGTTTAGCTACAAATTTACCCTATTTTCTCTAATTCAGCAAAGATTTATTTTGCCACCTGTTTTCATGATCAGTACCTTAGTTTGCAAAAGCGACAAGCTGCAGAATAACAGATTACTTTAAGTAATACAGGGATGGAAATGGAATTTTCCATTAGGACTTTAATTGTTCATTTGTTCAAGACATAAGCTAGTGAATTGCAAAATAAAAGACCTAAAAAATGATTGACCATAAGGCTGATACTGAATTCTAAAACCTGGACTCAAAGTCTAAGACTTCATAATGTAAATAGGTTCTTTCAGGTTCAGTAAACAATTTGAATATTACCAAGCCTAGGCTGCTGCTCTGATGACTAAAGTGTAAAATGTGACCAGCCTAAAGAATCATTGTTCTCCATGCAAGGGTAACACCTACTCAAGCAGACTTTAATATTTTTATGTTTTAATGCAGGAGTGCTTCCCACAGGGATCAATTACACATCATACCCATAGTGCAGTGATAGTAATCTCTGATCGGCTGAATATCTCCTCTGCACCCAACAACACTTTGCACCCAACAACACTTTTAGTAACCCAGATTAATCTGTGCTAGCATTAGCTAAACTAGAGAACCTTGGCCAGGAGGACTGCAGATAAGAACATCAGGGATATTATTTTAAGGGCTACAGGATCTCTAACAATTTTTGCAAATTTGACCTCACTTTAATGCTGACCCAAAAGGCTGCACATTTAAGTCAACTGTAATTGCTCCTCAGTGTTACACTAATTATTGACATGCTGGCAGTGAAACTTTGATTTATTACCCTGTTTTTCAAAAGTGGGAACCAAAGGAGCTCCCAGTACTATTAATCCTGGGAGTCACTCAGATAGAAAACTCAGTGGATTATCAGGAAAAGTTCTGGCAAGTATTTATGATGTAGTGTTTGCAAAACATTGAAAATGATACAGAAAATAGAGTTATCTATGCCTATCACAGCTTACTGTACTGCTCAGGCTGCAGATCCTTTAGCATTTGGTTTAGAGCAATTGCAGGATTCAAATTGAGGCATTCACTTGTCACTTACCATCCACACTTAACACATGGAATGGTTCACTTCACAGAGCAGATGTGGTGCTCACAGACAAGGTTGGCTTCGGAAGCCTCTGCTCTAGGTACACAACAAATGTATTTTGTCGCCTCCTGGAAGTGAAAACATAATGGTCCAGAACAATGTTTGTCCTTTGGGCAATTTTTAAACCACTTCCATAATAAGGACATCCAATCGAGGTCACTAGACTAAATTCAATCCAAAATAAAGCCTCTGAATAGAGCTGCTGTAGGGGCCCCAGCACCAACGGATTCAAACTGTGATCTGCTCCTACTCTGTCAAATTACTTGCTGATGTAGATACAGCCTTAGCCTCATGAAGGAGGTCATGGAACTCTGTGAAAACAGACACGTTGTATTGCCAATCAAAAAATTCATATTCTCAGATCTTAATGATGATGCTTGTAGTCTTCTCAGCCTATTGTAGCCCATACTCCAGAGAATGGATGGGCTCCTGAATTCCTATCCAAATATCTAAATATAATTACAAATTAATTCTCTTTACAGTCATTGATAAAGACTTAATAAGTGCTTACACACTATTTTAGGAGAAACCAATATGGGATTTCTATGCCTAATCCAACATGGAAATGAACTCTTAATGTAGACTTCTTGGTATCTGAGTTTTCATTCTAATTAAGGTTAATTCATAATTAAGAGAAAATGCCTTTTGTATAATAGTGCACTAGTGGGCCAGTAAAATCAATGCCACAGGCAGGAAATCACATTTAAAGGGGGAAAAAAACAAACCAAACCAAACCAAACCAAACCAAAAAAACCCTGTGATTTTCAGAATTACATATTTAAATTCTTATTGATATCTGCATGTTCATAATCCCCAAATCAAATACTTTCCAAAATACTGCTTGATAATTACATTAGGTAAAATAGTATTAACCATAACATAGATGTGTATATACAATTCATAAGTGAACTTTTGTAAGAGGAAATTTTCAGGCACACTATGCATAGATTAGCTGTATAAAGAAACTTTTTAATTCAGCCCTGTTATGTGTGCTACAAAAGGAAATATATCCCATCCTTTTTATTATGTCTCCCGTCGGTTTCCATGAGTCTGATATCTTCACTGACAGTTGCTTCTCAGCCAGGAACCTCTCAACAACATGACTGCCCACAGTATGGTCTATTGTCACAATATCTGCCCTGCCTCCCACTCATTTATCTCTTATCCTGAGTTTGTATAGGTTATCTGATTATGCATGTTATCTGAAGTGTATATTCATGAAAGGATGCTAATAGTTATCAGACCTTGGATTTTCAAGTTTTCAGCTGGGTCACCAA
Source organism: Cariama cristata (assembly GCF_000690535.1). Lineage (NCBI taxonomy): Eukaryota > Metazoa > Chordata > Aves > Cariamiformes > Cariamidae > Cariama > Cariama cristata. Next base: position 10,023 of record NW_009597717.1, on the reverse strand, counting down.
CCACCTCATTCATACTTCATGCTGTGGTAATGTATCATTTCAACGAGATTTGTTTAGTGCTATTTTTCTAGTTTCTATGTATTAAAATAGTTGCAACTTCTTTGTGTCAGACTTGTGAACAACTGAAATCTTGGCAATAAATTAAGGAGTGATTAATTGTTTTGTTAATATTTATAACAAAAGGCCAACCCTCAGTAGGTCAATTGTCTTTAGAGTAAATTAGGTTATAATCCATCAACCAGATGTCAGAACCCCATAAAGACAGGAGCATATTTGTATACTGACAAATTCATTATGTGAAAATCATACGGATGATAGCATGAGAATATATTGTTGTTCCCTTAGGCACTACATATGAAACATATTTTCTGGATTGCAGTTTGCCATATTTTACTGAATTTGTGATAATAAGTAACAGTCATCTGGAAGTGGCATACTGCTGACAATGGAAGCACAGTATGTTCACTTGCTGTGATAATAACAGGATTTGCCAAGGCAAGGCAAAGGGAAGCCAAGGATCAACTGAAGAAATCAGCTTTCAAACGTCAAGTCTTATGTCACCTGCATCCATTTGTGCACTCCCAGAGAGAGATCCAAGTACACACAAGTTCTCTGCCCAATTCCCACACAAGGAGGATCCAAGTCCCAGGTTGGAAGGGAGCTGTGGTGTGTCCTGGCCAGGACTTTGTCCAAAAGACTCAAAGATCATGATTTTGGGGCGTACCATAGCACTCATTCAGACTCTCTGGAGTTCTAGTCCGATCCTTAGACTCCTAAAAGTTCCTTGTTTAGTATTAGACAGAAAGAAACAACAGAGCACCCAAGGACCAGCCTAGGGTCGACTGACCACACGTAGTACTTCAAAACAACAAATAGAGTAATTCCATTGAGTAGCCCCAGAAAAACCCCAAAAAACTGAAGATACTCACGAAGAGACTTCAGAAGTAATCAGTCCCCGTCTGGAGACTATCAACCATTTGGTATCACTCCCATCTAAGACATAACTAAAAATTCAGCTTACACACCTTTGTAGCCATATTGATATGACCTAATATAGGTGCCTAACTTAGGTACTAAGACTGCAACAGCACTGACGTTCAAGAGAGCAGCGAGCAGTCTCACTGTTAGGCCTGCTGTACACTGGCTCCCTATGCAGTCAACGCAGAGAACCAGTCACCATGCTCCAGTTAGACACTTCTAGCAGCTCTTCTTCCTATTTTGGGCATTGTAACCAATTTCTTTCCTTAACTGCATAGAGAAAAAGGGTCTGGCACCTCTGGTTAGCAAACGGTCCAAATCATAAGTCAAGCATCATCATAAGGTGGCTAGAATGCAGGCCATTGCAGTTATCTGCACCTGTTGTGGTGGGACAAAACCAAGAGTGGCACTAGTTATTCCCATTAACCCTGCAAACTGGGAATGGATTGTATTAAAGGGACTCTAAACTCCACAGGCTTCAGTTAATGCCCAGCTTACCTTTTCTTTTCAAAATTCATGAAAGCTCATGAAAATTATAGCATGAAAAGATTACACAAATAGCAGATGCACAGAAGTGTTTTAGTTCTTTTCACTGACTTGAACTATTTAGAGCAAATGTTTTTCTGGAAAAATCAGACAAGACTGTAGAGAAACACAACAGTAGTTAATAGGAAGCAGAGACTCAGGCACTCAGGTGGGGTTCTAGAAAATTGGCACTCAGCCGTAATTCAGAATTATATTGTAGCTAAAATGTGAACATTTCCCTGAAACCTAGTAACTATTTTTAGCTTTCTGTTTAACTGCAATAATGTCACCTATGGATGTTTTCTTCTAGCAAATTACGTTTCAGTTAATAAGAGACAATAAATCCATTTTACTTGAAACTGTTAACTAAGTTTCTTTAACTTGTTTCTTTCTTGGGTGCCTTTAGAGATTTTTGTTTGTTCCATCAGAGTCACTTTGAATTAAAATACATGTGGTATTCCTTGAAATGCATGATAAAAAGCACCTGACAGTTTCAAGAGGTTAAGTGACCATGATCTGTACACTGTCTGTACTGCAGCTGACAAGAAGATGCAGTTTGACACAATATCTAATTCGCTGTGACATTCAAGTTTTAAGTGATGTTCAAGGAGATGGAAGTGCTGGCTGTGAACATATCCCAACATGTGCTGGTCTTCTGTCTGTTAACTTTCTAATGATCCATGATTGAGTAAAGTAATGGAGAGTTTACAGAGAGCCCCAGGAAACCAATTTCCAATTTTGCAACCAGCAGGCTTCAACTTCACTGCAGCCTTTGCTAATTTTGTCTGGAAGGGGACTTGGATACTAAATGCCATTTCTGCTTTGTGAATCAGACAGGCTTTTCTAATCCCTGAATACTTACTTGCTAATGAACGTCTCTTCTTCAGATCCATTTTATTTCTATCTGTAGTTGTTAAAAATAGGCTGAATAACTAAAAAATTATTACTGAGAGAAATGAAATTATAATCACTGAAGATCAGAGGAACTGTTAGGCTTGTGGAGAAGAGATTTTAATCTCCAGACTGACCTGGGATTAACCATGGAGATAAGTGTAACAGAAATACAGAAGGTTAATTTTGAGGGCAAAAAAATAAAAATCAATGTGAAAATCTTTTATACATGATGTCTATATGTGACTATAAGGGACCAGTGCTTCTACCCATCCTGCATAAACACAGCTCCATATGCAGTCCATAGAATCCCATTTGCTACAAAACTTTCTGTGGAGCCAGCATCCTCAATGTTTGATCACACAGGGCCACTGAAGACAGTTGGAAAGAAAAGCAAAATAGCAGAGCAATCAAATGTCAAGAGAAAAGATAGATTTCTATGGACAAGTTTGCTACACATCTCTCTGCTGAACAGAAGGACTTCTATACCCAGACCCCTGTAAATTGCAAATGCCACATTTGCTTTGTTTGTCTTCTTTTCAATAGAATATCCTTTCAAAAACACAGTTTCCAAAGAGGATAATGCTAGTACAACATTTCAACAGATAAGTCTGTAAATAATAATGCAGAAACACTTCTGTACTATATCTATAAAAACAACTACAAAAGCAGTGTTTTCCATATTTCAGCAAATCTTTTAACTGAATTAATGTACTTCACATAAATTGCAATCTAAAATGCTAACCATCATGCAGAAGACAATTTTTTCCTTTTGTTTTCTCCTGATTCTGAAGTTGTAATTTAGAGAGCTGGCAACTTTATCAGCGGATATAATCTTGCAATCCTTAAAACAGCTTTGTCTATGTTATTCAGGTTTGCATGAGTGCAGGTGAGGTGATTCAAAAACTGTAGAGTACTATCAATGATTTTCTTAGTGAATGACACTGTGGTATTGACAGAGGAATAGCTTGGGATATAATGATTAAAACAGGCATAAAAGTGAAATGATGTATTCCGTGGACAATGGACTGAGGAGAAAGCTATAATCTAAAAGTCATAAAGAAATGTGTGCCAGTAACTACACAGCTTCTATGGCTGAATATGACTAGTACAACTCTTACGGATACTGGGTGCTGCTTTCTGCTCTCTGTTCTAAAAGGTACTTATATGTGGGTTATATTTTAACATTTCAGAGCATCTCCAGATTAAATATTTGAGGTAATAGCAAACTGTGTGCAACTGGTCATTGAAAGAGTCATGCTTCATAATTATCAACAAGAAAAGAGCCTTTTTTCTTTTTATTTTGGTTGTGGAAAAAGCAAAAAAGCATTATCAGGAAAGCATCAGTCTGGATTTATGCCCCCGGTGCTATTATCTCAGTCAGCCTTGTACATCTTAGTTGAGTGAAGAATTCTGAGTTATTTTGGGTCCTGTTGGCCGTGAAGTACACTGTTCCATTTATTAGCTGCATGTACTCAATATGTATTCCAGTTTCACAACAAATCCTGACAGATCCATCATCTACACATAGTATTGTTTACATAACAAATCAATTTCTGCTTTCTGTGGTTAAATTATAACCAATACCTTCAGTAGTGAACAGAAGCCCATTGGATTCTGAATAATCAGAAGCTGTTAAGAGAAACACTGTTAGAAATTATAGACATTTTCTTCAGAAATTTTAAAATCTTAGGAAAACAACTACAATCTAGGAAGAGAATACTACCAGCAAAATCAGGATTCCACAAATCTTGGCACATGCTGTCTCAAATGAAACCTGATTTTTTTTTTTTTTTTTGATGTGAGTTTTATGAATGTCTTTCTATCATTAAATCTCAAAGCACATGTATAGCACAGATAACAATGAAATTTGACATATTGAGAAATGCTAATGAGTACAGATGTACCCCACAGAACAAGCTCTATAAATCCTTCATAATGACATCTTCAGGCAAAAACCTGAATAATTTTTATAGTAAGCCTTGAAAGTCCACTAACATAGTCTTGATCCAAGTTGCAGGGCTATAGAGATCCAGCGCTACTACATCAGTTAAACTCTGCCAAAAGATTTTGGAGGTCCATTTAAGGACAGTGGTCATAGTTGGCATAGCACTGTATAAGGAATGGCACATCCAGCATCAAGTCTTGAATTTGCACAATAAAATAAAATTCCATCAAAGAATTTATGAAAATGCATCAGTTATATTGCTGATGGGAGCAAAGACTGCATTTTAGATTGCACCACTTTCCGGGATCACCTATGGATTGAAGGTGTAAGCACCTTTGAAGACCACGTACACATCAGTCATCTCAGGGAATCTAGTGCTGGTGCAAAGCAGAAGTACTAGGCTAGTCCAGTGCTCAGCCCAAGCTGAACTTTGCCTTCCAGCTCAGCTTCTTAGCTTGCATTTCTTGCCATAACAACATGTCCAGGAAGACATTATTGTGGCTTTTCAGTATACAAAGAGGCATTACAAGAAATGTGGAGAGAGACTTTTTACGGAGGCCTGTAGTGACAGGACAAGGGGCAATGGCATTAAAGTGGAAAAGGAAAGGTTTAGATTAGATATAAGGAAGAAATTCTTCACTGTGAGGGTGGTGAGGCAGCGGCACAGGTTGTCCAGAGAAGTTGTGGATGCTCCATCCCTGGAAGTGTTCAAGGCCAGGCTGGACGAGGCTTTGAGCAACCTGGTCTGGTGGAAGGTGTCCCTGCTCATGGCAGGGGGGTTGGACTGGATGATCTTGGGAGTTGTGCAAGTTCTGCAGCTCTCTGCCCACGTGTGGCAATTGGCATGGGTTGGATTTGGTTGACAATGATGTTAGCAAAGCCTTACCTGATGGCAAATGGGGGGGCAGATCAGAACAAATTGTAGCAGTAACCCATTAAACAGAAAAAGAAACAAAAGATAGATGAAAATTGACCCCATCTGAAAGAAATTTTGGAGGTGGCTCCAATATTCTGGGGAAGAAATAGAGAAGTGGCACAAAAGCTCAACTGCCAAGATAGCAGCGTAAGCCAAGGAGATAAGTGAGAGATTAAGGAACAGCTGAAAGCAGAAGCAGCCACCAAAGCAAGCTGTGAACCTACCCCCACTTCAAGGGAATCGTATAAAACCTGTTTAGCAAGTTGTTTGAAATCAGCTCCTGCAGTGAGAGTACCCAGCCTCTGGCCAGAACGAGGAGGGGCAAAAAAGTGTTTATTGAGCGTTTAGGGTACAAGGACCCAGCATAACCAATCCCAGCAAGCACCAAGCCCTCACAGACACCAATGCCCCATGCATCCTTTTGCTCTCATATCAAACAGAAGATATGCCTGCTGCTGACACTGGAGTGGCTGAGGGCATGACCCAGGTAGCTGTGCTGCAGGGACCAACAAGTATTAGTAGTGACTGGTGGGAACACATGACTCCTATCAGAGGCCCAGAGGAGTGGAGACCACAAAAACCCATGGGGGCTTAAGTGGGCTTTTGGCATTGCTGCTGAAGAGAGACACCTTGTCTTGCCTGAGCTCTCCAGACTGAGCAATCAGAGGTGGTGAGCCTTTTGCAAGTCCTTGAGCAACATGTAAGTTTTAAAGCTTCTTGGGACAGACATTATGTTTTTCCAAATGACTAAAGCACTGAGCAACATGTGTAGGCTGTAAAAGTAAAGGAACAGAGATGGAAGAAAGAAGATTGAAACAAGGGAAACTTGAATCCCTCAGATTATGTCTGTTATATTTCAGAAGAGCAAAGTTAATCCGTTTGTTTTAAGAGCCTGTAGAAGACAAGCCCTTAGAGGAATAAACTTCTTCAGTAAACAGACTTGTGCAATAATTTTCTTTGGTCAAATTAAATTGATTCAGGTTATTAATAGTTGCATAATAAAAGTCTCACTATTTCTCTTTAGAACTTACTTCATTGCACACCATTATTAAAAAAACAGAGAGTGAGTCTATATTGTATAGAATTCCAAAGCCACTAATTGAAAATGTATTATGAAAAGGAATGCATGGCTGAGATACTTTATTCAGTCCAGTAACAAATTCAATGACATTTGCAGCAATAGCTCTCTATTATCTACATTGTATTACTTGGTAAATTTAGCAGAAAGAAGGGGATGGGAAAATATGAACACAAGAAATATGAAAATAATGAAACTTTAATGTAGCACAAAAAGTGTGACAGATGTAATACCACAAAGAGTCATTAAATACTTCCCAGTCCATCTCTTTTTATCTCTCTCATCCTGTCACTATCAGTTATTCCTCGTGTTTCTCCTTGTTCTTGCTAGACTTAAGGAAGCAAAATTAATTTATGGTTTTTGCTTGTTATCTCTCCATCTAAACTAGCTACTGACATTTCAAGATGCTGAACCACGTGATGCAAAATCTTTTTTAGTGGAGGAAAAGATAACCATTTTATGAGATAAGCCATGAGTCATTTTAGTATTTGTTCGTTTCTAGTGCTCACATCTTAAAAAAAACATGTCTAAACAATAACAATGGTTACAGTTCTTAGCTAACCTCCTTATCTTATATTTACTTCTTGTTTGTAGGCCCACAACATATTCCAGTAGAACTTATATTAGTCTTTTTAGCATGGATCAATGCAGATGAAAGAGTGCCCTGAGCAGAACTCGTTTGTCCTTGTCAGCTGTGGATAACCAACCAATACACTTAAAATAAAATTACACTGAAATAGCCTGATCTTATCAGGTTTATTTAAAGTAATAAGTGCTATTAAGTCTTTAAGACCTCATTTAAAGTTGCAATAGCCTACAAAGATGTACTGAATTCACCTAAAGTAGTATTTTATATGGTAAACTGAAGCAGTCTAGCATATAGAACGAAATATTTCTTTCCATAAAAATAAGCCGCTCATTCTGTAGAAGAAGTAATGCCAAAACTACATTATTACTTAATTCTACTCATTCTTCTCAATTCAAAATATTTCTAATAAACATAGCCCATGAAAAAATACACAGTAATCAGTAATAATCATTAATATAGCCATTTTCATTATAGAGGACCAGGCTATTCCAGGCCAATTTATTTGAATATTTAGAGGGATGCATTATGTATTGTGGTTACATATGTGCAAGATTAGCGTTAGTCTTAGTTGTGCAATGGGACAGAGGGTTACTTTCTATAGCTTGGCAGACTCAGTTGTGGGCATTAGGGCCTTGTTTCTATTTTCATTTAAAATATACCTTTACAATAGCCACTAAAATCAGATTCAAGAGTGCATTACAAAATAATGGGGAACATTTTATTATCTAATCTTAAAAAAAAATCCCATCAGAAACAAATTAATATTTTTCCATTTGCTTCACATGTTGAATGCATATAACAGTCTTTTTTTTTATTATTACTTCTGTAATTAGAATAAATTGGATTAATTCTATGCAAAGTAAATATTAAAATATTGGGAAATATGCATGGGAAATACAACTTTTGTGAATTAAAATTCTGATTCTGCAAAATACATAAGTCCTTTGTACTCTATTCACAGCACAAAGTTATATACATGCTTGAATACCTTTACGATGCAGAAGCTGCATGATTATGAAGAATCAGAAAGGTTCATGGAATCGACTCTGTTGGCAAATCTGAGATACGATGGAAATCAATGATGCCTATTGCCTATTTCAGCTAGAATGAGATCCTACACATTTTCAGTTCATAGGTGGGGATTTCACTATGCAAATCAAATTTCTGGTGATGAGAGACAGAGTGGCTATTTTCAACAGCAATTGCATAAGATATTTTAGACAGGTAGCAAAAATTCTGGCCATTCCTGGCAGAACAGCTCCAAAATGCCAAAATACCAATTTCATTGGCATTCCAATGAAATCCTACTGATTTTGTTTTGTCAACTTATGTGCTGGAACTTTCCTCAACTTCCCCACTCAGACTGCAAGTCTGGCAACTAATATGATGGCTGAGACAGCAACCTAACCTCCTGTCTGGTCATGAAATCCAACAGAAGAGAAGCCTGACACAGAGTCTATCCTCTCTGAGTCTTCAATTGGATGTTTTTCTTCTGTCTTTGGAGATAAAGAGGGAAATACGTCTTTTGCCATCTGGATCCTGAATTTTTTATTTATTTTTTTTTTCATAACTGGTCACCTTCAATTAGAATAGAAAATGTTTACATGCTTCTCCAGATGAAACAGAGGGATTCCTACTTGGAGTCAATACCAGTACCTTTGTTAAAAAAGGAGAAATGGACCACCATAATCCTTCTTGAATATATTTTCCTGTCAACTTTGAAGATCACAAATAGCTCAGATCTCAGATATGGACTTACTTAATCAACCAAATATCCAGTATTTGCTAATGTATTTGTTCAGCCAGGGGGCACTGAGGATCTAAAAACTATGTTAGCCTGCCGATCACATGCTGTCTCTCCATCTGTGGGAAACCTAGTACACAAGGAGTAAAACAGAAAACAGAGATATCTGGTATCTGATCCTCTGTTAGAGTACTTTTCACACCTCCCAAATTACCTTTGCCTGCTGGGCACAGTTTAAGATGAAAGTGTTCAACTGAGCAACTTGATTAAGCTGACTTGTTTTTCCTTGGCTTCCTCTAGTCTGATACATATACCTCTTTTTACTTGTGTTCTTTGACAAAAGGAATTATACAAATTACCATCCAATCCCCAGTGAAAATAAGGCCTAGCATTTAATCTCTTTATTCGTGCATGTACTTTTAGGACATCTAGTTCACACAAAGCAGTTCAGTTTTCCTAGGTCTGTGAGTCAGTATAACTACCCATCCAATAGAATTTGAAATTATAATTTGAGAGGTTTCTGTGTTGCCTTGAGAAATGGAGAGGACATAGAGTATTCCCTCAGCAAAGGCTACAGCCAGTTTGCTGGCACATTCTCCTGTGACTTAGCAAATGTGTGTTTCCATCTACCTAGGAAGAAAAGATAAGTGAACAAGGTACTTTACATCCTCGGTCAGTGATCTAAACATTTAACTTAATTACAGCTCTGAGAGCCAAGATAGGAGGAATGCTGAATAAAAAATCCTACTATTTTTTACATACAGGGCAAGTATGCAAAAGCTGACCAATTCCTAACAAGCCAGAAGCAATTCCAAAGCAAAGAAATGGTCAGCTGCAGAACTTCATGGTGAAAAATGAAAGTGACTACAAACCTGGGATGCCTTCAGGAGTAAGCTGTATCTGAACAGGGAAACTGATGATTGGGAGTAGTCAGCATGGATTTGTGAATGGAAAGAGCGTCTGACCAACCTGACAGCCTTCTACAATGAAATGACTAGCTTAATGGACAAGGGAAGAGCAGTAGGTGTTGTTTATGCTGACTTCAGCCAGACTTCTGACTTGCTGAGAAGGACCTTGAGGTCTGGGTTGAGATAAGGACAGGGAAATAACTTACCAATTACCGTCACAGGCAAAATAGAGTCGACTTGAGGAAATTAATTTAATTTACTGTCAATTGATAATGGAGCAGGATAATGAGAAATAAGAACAAATTTTAGAAATCTAAAACCCCCCACCTTACCTCCCACCCCTCCCTTCTTGCCAGGCTCAACCTCACTCCCGAATTCTCTCCCTCCTCCCCACCAGCACCGCAGGGGGACAGGGAATGGCGATTGGGGTCAGTCCATCACCCGCT
>NW_009597716.1:8682-16820 GCF_000690535.1 Cariama cristata | reverse complement strand
AGGCGCAGGAGGCTGGCTCCCCGGGAAAACAAGGCGCTGGGAACTAGGCCAACTGTGAAGAGCATGTGCTGGGAAGGACTGAATAGGCAAGCAGCCGGCCAGCCCATATGTCAGGCTGTGCCACAAAGACTTCTCTGCACATCTACCATGACAAACAGGATTACTGAAGACAATTAATCTGGCACGCTTTATCAAAATCAAGCGCTGACCCCCAACCTCTCCCCCCAGTGTGCAGCAGATGCCACGCTCCAATTCAATGGAGCTCAAGTGTTCCCTTTTTCGCCGCTGAAAGGCATCCAAAGCCTGAATAAGGTTGGCGTGGACTAATTGCAAACACTGTCTGATGGTGACAGTCCTAATCAAATGAGATGAGCTCACCTTTTCTGTAAACTTCTAATGGGAAGGCTGGTGGCAGCTCCCCATCAGCTGCTGGGAGAAAGAGAAACGCATGGGGCTGAATGGTTTTTCCTCTCTTTTCTCCCTCTTCCTCTTTTGGTGCCTGATGGAGGAAGGGAGCAGCCACACGCATCTTTTCCACTTCAGCCTTTCGGGTCTTGCGTCACAGGAGGGACGGAGGAGGCAAAGCATAGGAGCCACCTCTGCGCAGAAGCAGGTCTCTGCTTGGCGGCTGCCAAAAAGGCGACGAAAGGCAGCGTGCCGACGCTTGCTGCTGTGCTGGAAACCAAGCTAAACATTCAGGTCTGAGTCCTCGGCTGATGTCTGTGGAGCTGCACACACTCCCTCAGTATTTGACCCTGCCTGTGGGATGTTCCTGTCAGCTCTGTAGTACAGAGTATAAACTTACGCTCTTTAGGACCAGTCGTTTCTTTTCATTTCCCTCCTGTTTGTTTTATTTTATTTACATTTCAACATATAGGAGTTTCAAAAAAGCATGCCTGGTTGACCTTAGTAGAAAATGAAAAGTGCAGTTCAATAAGAGAAGGGGGAAAGCAGGGGAAAACTAACAGTATTTTATCTTATTGCTTTTCTATTTACCTTACTGCTGTTCAAATAAGCAGCTCAGATGCTTGCTCCTCGACCTAGTAGGCACAGGCCTCTGTCCTACAGAAATCCCTCACAAACAGTCTTCTCACAGAAACTGCTTGTCCTCTCAGGTTCAGTCAGCTTGGAGCCAAGTGCATGTGTTTCTATATGTGCATCCTCCTGCTTGTTAGTATGGGTGGAATGAAGGTTTGCCTAGGTATGGATGAATGGTTCTTTCAAGTTTGGTGTCCCCCCCTCAAGTTTTCAAGTAAAAGTTTTATTCTTTTCAGTTAAAATTCGGTAGAACCTCCTCAGTTTTATGAAATAGACAAACAGCGATAAAGAAATAATAAAAATAATAGTGACTTTTGCAACATAGAACACAACTTGCGGGATATTCTAGTGTATTGTAAAATTGCAGGAATGAAGGGGTTAAAAGTGTTTTATTTGGGAAATACTGTAAGAGCTTCTCATAATGTTTTAATACAATCTTTTTTTTTTCAACCAGAGAAAGAAAAATAGCTCTTTCTTCTTCCCATACACACATAAAACAAAAATGAAATTTAAAATATTCTTTATAACTTACACTCTTTTCAAAGTTCTTTTCTGTCAAAATGGACAGCATTTTGTCCTGACTGGAATTTGCAGTTCCTCATAGTCTGTTTTCTGATAGAAAGTTGACATCTAGATTTTATCTCTCTACTTACTCTTATGGCCTTCCTCAGCATAACACCTAATGCTTCACCAATTTAAATAATTATAACTTTCCTCTTAAAGTAAGGGTAATAAGGGTCCGATACACCCCATGTGCAGAGAAGGCATGGAGGAGCAAAGGGTTAACGACTATCTTGATTTCTGAAAGCAACCTGTTAGGGTTAGGAACTACCTGGATCACAGTTTGAGTCTGCCCACGAAACCACTGTCCCTCTGGATGCAAACTTGTGAAGGTAGCTCCAGGAAAGGTTCACACGTGTCTGCTAACAGCTGAGGTCAATGCCAAGCAGTGGTGACCACGTAGTTATTTTCTAGAAGCCACAGTGGCTTTGATTTACATTTTTCCTGAGTATCAATTCTCAGTACAGTGTCCCCTAATTAAAAAAAAAGACCAGACCTGAAATAATAACTTTGTGGACTGACACCTGCAAAGCTGTTGTTGTGGAATGGGAGCTTTCACTGGAGCAGGACTCTTCCACCTCTAGCTGAAATAGGCAAGAGGTGCTTATTAGCAGCTCATTGCTAATGATGCCCCTCAAATCTGTTAATATTTCATCTTCCTGCATATTGAGAATGGGATATTTAAAGGCCAGTTACAGATGGAGGAGTAGCTGATTTGATATTACAATCCTTACACTCCAGCAACATGTTCCAGCATCTGAGAAATGCAGTTCTCAAGGTGGGTCCAAGCGGGAAATCAGAAAACAGAGCTAATATTGCTCAAGGCACCCAGCAAAGGCCAGCTGCGGATCACACAGCACCTCATTGCTGTGATCCTCTGACATCCCATAGCCCAACACTTTCCAGAAATCAAAGGCCACGTTGTGTTTTTATTCAGAGTGCTAAGGTCGATTTCTAAGAAGTCTCTTGTAATGAAGTGATATACAGAGTTAGGAGAGCTAAACTGTAGTTAATGGCTGCTGTGCAAGACAAGTGAAGGAATGAACCACAGATCCTACTCTAAAAAAAAAAAAGAAAAAAAAAGAGGAAAAAGAGCAAAACAAACATGGAAAACTCAACTCACTGCAGGCTAAAGCAGCAGCAGCAGAAGTGACAAGATATGCTGGTTTTGGCAGGGCTAGAGTTAAAGTTCTTCATCCCAGCTAATATGGTGCTGTGTCTTGGATTTGTGCTGGAAACAGCGTTGATAATGCAGGACTGTTTTAGTTATTGCTGAGCAGGGCTTTCACAGTATCAAGGCCTTTTCTGCTCCTCACCCCACCCCACCAGCCAGGAGGCTGGGGGTACACAAGGAGTTGGGAGGGGACACGGCCAGAACCGCTGACCCCAACTGACCCAAGGGATATCCCATACCATATGACGTCACGCTCGGCATATAAAGCTGGGGGAAGAAGAAGGAAGGGGGGACGACATTTGGAGTGATGGCGTTTGTCTTCCCAAGTCACCATTAGGTGTGATGGAGCTCTGCTTTCCTGGAGATGGCTGAACACCTGCCCACCGATGGGAAGTGGGGAATTAATTCCTTGTTTTGCTTTGCTTGCATGTGTGGGTTTTGCTTTACCTATTAAACCAGCTTTATCTCAACCCACGAATCTTCTGCCTTTTACTCTTCCCATTCTCTCCCCCATCCCACTGCTGGGGGCAGTGAGCAAGCAGCTGGGTGGTGCTGAGTTGCCAGCTGGGGTTAAACCACGACACAAGATATTGATCTGAAGTACCTGGGGAACAGGAGAAGATGTTTGCATCTCCATGCTGCAAGGGGAGGAGCTGTCTGCAGGATATGAGCCCCTCTGTGCAGGCTTGAGGGATGCTGGGGGGAAAGAGCATCCCCGAGGCAGCCAGAGGCTGGCATCTGTGCTCAGAATGAACACAAAACCCTGGTGACACCTCTCTCTTTGACTTAACCTGATTGCTGGTAAGGTGGAGAATAATTTATATCATTATTAGATTGGGAAAGAGAAAGACTGTGATCCTTTTGACAGCAGCCAATTAAAAATTTCTTTCTTTAAAAAACCAGGGGTACTGCTTACACAATTTTTACACTGGTTTTGGAGCATTTCTGTAGGTCACGGTAGCATACATCCCTGCCAGAAGTACCAAGATGGCTAAGAGTCTGGAACGTGGAGCTGACATGATACTTAGTGACGTGAGTGGGAATTTCTCCCAGCCATCAGCAGAAGTTGGAACTTGCTCTTAAAAGAAAGACTCATGTCAAATGACATTTTTAAAATGTCATCTGGTTTGTGCTGGAGTATCCACTGTTTCTTCCAAAATGCACTGTATGTGTAATTGAAGTGTAATTCAGGAGCAACTTTGTGAGTATTGAAACAGAAAGAGTCTCCCCTTCTCCACTGACCCCCAAGGAATTGCCACTGCCTGCAGACAGCAGGAGAAAGTTTGACCTACTTTATCATGCCTACTCATTGCTGTCAAGATGTTTTTTTACATCCATAAAGCGGTAATCACTGCCTTTTTTATTTTGAACACATACATACACAGCCTAGTGACCTGGATCAGAATAACAGAAGCCACTACCTTTTCCAGTCCTTGTAACAGGGCAAGATCAACCTTTTTGAAGGTTAAGTAAATATGCCTTACTTGTTTTCTTTTTTTTTTCTTCTGGACTCAAACAGGCCCCTTCATCTCATCTCTGGTGATACAACGTCCTAAACTACATCAGAGGATTTTGCTTCCTCTCAAGTTCTCTGTAGCTGCTGTCAGATCTCCTGCTCAGTTCATGCTGAAAACTTTCCTCCAGGCCAGAACATGGAGTCTAATTCAGATGCCTAATATGTAAGAAAATCATTCAGTGCTGCACTACCATAAAGCACGGTGTTTCAGTCACTGTGGGGTACTTCCAATGTGGCACAGAGAAATATGACCAATACATGAAATCCTGTTGTCTTGGTTCGCTAATGATGTTGTTAAGACCTCACTACATAGGAAAATAAAACCAAAAAGTGACTTGAAAAAAGGATCAGCTTTGTCCAGTACAATAGTGAAATGAATTATAACATCACTGAGTAATGTTTATTGTAGAGGAAAGAAAGTGTTCAGTTGCTGGAGGAATGAAATGTTCATGTATGAATGTGTAAAGAAACTGGCAGAGTTCGGTGTGATGGGCTTCATTTCACTCACATGAAATTTTCCTTCCACAAGAAACACTTTCCAACATGAAACGAGGCTGAACTTTCTTGGCTTAAATATCAAAGTGATTGGCATCTATCTAAGCATAATAGATAGTTCAGGCCAGCAACCTCCAACCTCTTTTGATTTACAGTGCCCTAAATATAGAGGTGCAGATCCTGTCTAAGTAACTTAAGCCAACTGACATGGGGCTTGCTTTTGTATTTGGGTTTTACAAACCTCCTAGAAGCAGCTTAGGGAACACTACAAGTCCACAGACCAGTTTCTGGTTTAGACCATTGTCCCCAGCACATGGCTGTCGGGCAGCACGCTGCTTGTGGCACCTCCTAAAGTTATTCTTGGCCGTGGTATATCGACCAGAGAGAGCACAGTATGGTATTGCTAGTATCATATTACTTACTCGGGAGGTTTTTTTGTTGTTGTTGTTGTTTTTTTTAACCTCGAACCCACTAATCGCTGGTAGCCCCTGGTTAAAGTACTTTTCAGTGCTCAGTAGGAAACAACAGGGTTTTTTGGTTCAGCTGGAGTTTCAGAAAACAGAAAAAGCATGGGGCTAAACGCAGAGTTCAGTTTAACCAAAAAAGAAGCATTTCCTTTCTGAGGTTTTAACAATGTTTTATAACTAAGACTGCAGCAAATAATTGTGGCTCTGCAAATCAAAAGCCTAGGTTCAGAAAATGTCCAAAATATTCTGATTATTTCAATACTTATTTTAATTCTTTTGTAAGCAGCCTAAATGATTTGCTGAAATTTACAGGAGTTTGCAAAACATCTTAGTTGACTCAAATCCTTATCTCTTAATGAATACATTTCAGCCAGAAAAGTTTACTTAGCTGCAAGTACTTGATCACATAAATAAGCAGAAGGATTTTCTTGTCGACAAGGCAGACTCAGATTTGAGAATGCTCTTAGGACGGTCTTGGCATTGCCCCCAGAGGTGATTTCTGGTCTACAAAAATAGAGTGGTGTAAAAAGTATTCTTCTCCCCTGAGCACAAAGCTGCAAACAATGAGTTACTGAGAATGGTGCTTTCTTGAGAGGGGACTCTGTGCGTCCTATCACTACAACAGTCACACAGTTATTGATTTCATATCTTCTAAAGTGACTCAGTGAGGGGGACAGAGGCATTCCAGAGGGGCAGATGGGAAACTCAATAGAGCTTTTCCTCACCGACTCAGTTTTGAAGTCCCTGCCTTGGAAGACAGTGTACAAACCATCTCCGAGAAGAATACAACCCATAGCTGGATTTCTGAAGACCTAAGATCTCGACAACAAATAACAAAAACTGAATGGGACCTGCACCTATGTTAATTACCAGCCCATGGATGTGCTCTGAAATGCATTTGGGAGTAAATACAGAATGGATTTAAAATTCATAGAAAAAGTCATTCCAACTTTCTGTATTTGAACAAAAGTAGGTTTTCCTTTTCTTTTTATCTCCCATCTTTTTAATCCTTAAATTGTTATAACATCAAGTGAACATTGAGATAAACTGCTGTTCAGATAATTCACTGTCAAAAATATTGAGCATACTTTAGTCGGATGGCAGTAGTAATGGTCTTTTCAAGTGCCACTGCACAAAAGCTGAGCCTATCAAGATTTTTTGGCAGGCACTGCGTTTAACTTGTCATGTTATATATTGCAGCAATGCAGTTGAGGATCAGTATAAATCAACTTACAAGTCTGGAGGAAATGGGGGAATGTGTTTCTGCAGCCTATTAGCAGCACAAATGTCTAACAGAAGGTGGCAGCATTTTAACATCGTTTAGTCCAGAAAAAAAAAAAAAAAAAGAAAAAAAAAGAAAAAAAGAGAGAAAATGAACTCAATCTGCATGTCCAGAAAGCTGCTCTTTACATTCAGGCAGGATATACACACTGCTGCCTTGAATTTATAGGTTTGATGAATTTATGTGGTTACAGACAGGCAGGAAGGTGAAGTTTTGATAACTCTTCAGTCTTCTTAATGTAAATGTGGGAAACAGGCAAAGTAGGTACCAGAGGGAAGGAAAGTGAAAAATAAATTAGAAGATATGGCTGCCCAAAGGGTCAGAAACAGCCCACTCCCAAGTGGAGGGCAGTTTTATGGTAACTACATTAGAAATATTGAGTTAGAAAATATGCAGTCCCTAATGAATTATTGGGATTTGATCTCATACCAATTTTACAGGGGATAACTTTCTTTTTTTCCAGAGCTATCACACCCTATATTGTCAGCTCTCATGATCTCATCCCAGGCTTTTTGGCATTTATTGTTTTTCTTAAAAGCCCCAGCCTTTGAAACCAGTCAACTTCATGGGAACCCCAGCTTTCACTTAACCACCACCAACACCAAAAATAGCAAGCTCTGAACCCTTGTGGTTACCGGGAAAAGTCAAAAAACATGAGCGAAATGCTCTCACAATGTTCAAAAACCAAAAGGCAGAGGAGGAAGAATAACAGAATTTAAACTAGAAAAAATAAAAAACATGTCTCATAAGGTTAGCTTAAAGTCATACATCAGAATGGCCTGACTGACAATGGCATATTGCTGATGGGAAGCCTGGACCCAGCACAGAAAGCCAGGCCTGTCACTGTGTACTCTGATAGGGGTGGAATTAAGTGCCTGGCTTAGTGCATAGCCATGAGCACAAAACGGTGTTGTTCACTTTGGTGAGATTATTTGCTGATTTACAGCTCAAGTCGTTCACTGAACTGAGCTCTTAACTCGCTTAAGAACTAATCCAGTGCCCAGTGCAGTTTGATGGTAAAACTCTCAAAAAAATGGGTCATCTGTGTTCCTAAACAAGCTGTTGTGTTTTTTTTTTTTAAACATGAAACTGCTTTAGCTAGCACTCAATTCACTTTATAAGGTAGATATGGATCACACTAAGGGACACCGTACTAATGGCTACCACAAGGACTCCACATATTGCCAGTAATTAACACCTTAATACCCAAGTTATTTTCAATCTTTCTATTTGTGGTGGGTTGACTCTGGCTGGATGCCAGGTGCCCACCAAAGCCGCTCTATCACTCATCCTTAGCTGGACAGGAAAGAAAGAAAATAACAAAAAGTTCTGGATCAAGATAAAGACAAGGAAAGATCACTCACCAGTTACCATCACAGGCGAAACAGACTTGATTTGGGGAAAATTAATTGAATTTATTACCAATCAAATCAGAGTAGGATAACGAGAACTAAACCCAAATCTTAAAACACATTCCCCCCTCCTCACTTCTTCCTGGGCGCAACTTTACTCCTGATTTTCTCTCCCTCCTCCCCCCCAAGCAGCGCAGGGGGACGAGGAATGGGGGTTGTGGTCAGTTCATCATCTGCTGTCTCTGCTGCTCCT